>NC_051176.1:242859827-243159827 GCF_013339695.2 Rhipicephalus sanguineus
CATTCATAGTGAAAAACAGCGCGAAACTTACAACGACGAGCGCAAGTCCTGTTTCATCTGTCTCGTCCTTGTAAGTTTAGCGCTGTTTTTTACTATGCATCCGTAGCATATTTTGAGCGCGCGCTCGCGCCAAGGAGAAGTCTCTTTCCTCTTGTTCTTCCAGTGCCTTGATGATGATATTACGTGCGGGGCACTTTAGGGGCCCGGGCTGTCGTATGCTGTCGTCGCTTGGTGTAACGCAGACAAAACTACGTATAAAAATAGAAAAGAAGAGGAAGCGAGAAAAAGAAAGAGAAAGAAAGGGGTGAAATAAGAAGAAAATAGAAATAAATAGAAATAAAGACAGAAAAAAAACAGAAAAAGAGAAACAGAAAGAAAGAGATGAGGAAAGAAAGAGAAAACCGAAGAGAAACAAAGAAGGCTACCCAGCTCCGCACTTCCTTCAGGCTTGGCACCACTGGCGCGACGCTACCTTAATTCTTTTTCCTTCTTTTTTGCTTGCGTGTTGCAGTTCGGTACGCTGCTCAGAATTCACTCAACGAACATGCTGGATCAGAAAGAAGCCTCAGATGATGTCCAGTTGCACATTGTTTAGCATATAGTCGTTGGCGCGGTGTCGCTTTAAAATACCTTGTAATGCGTGTAATAAACCACGGCGGCATAATTTGCTTATATATTCTTACAACCATGCACGATCGGAAGAGCATATTCCGTAATGATCTTTATTTAAGCAGCATCCACATACGACGTCGCACGGCGCAGTTATGCAGGGGAGGCTGCGTAGATCAGGAAAAAAAAAAAAAAACTCTGCGCATTTTCTGTAACTTCCGTTTTGTCGTGCATTTATTGACGTGGTCTTGTTAACACGTTTCACTTCCGCGAATTTTTTTTTTCTTACTCGTTTCAAGCGCGCCGACCGCGAAACGCCTATTACAAGTGTAAACCCTATATAAATAGAAGCGACTTAGCGGGATGTAAGTACATGCAGAAAAAGTCATTCTGTCAAAAATTAACGGAAATAGTTGTGGTTATATTTAGCCCGAAACCTCAATTATGCGCATGATGTCAGCTTCACTACACCCATGTATTGACTGTTCCAGTTAAAATTGAGACCACATATCTATAGGTGGACACTGCGCCAGACGTTGTTGTAGCATGGATAGGGCGCAAACAGGAGCGCCAGCGAGAGAAGAAGACGAGGAAGGTTGTTGTTGGTGCTCGCGCTTGCTCGGCTTGGACCGCTGATCGCTTCACCTGTGACAATTTTCTAATAAACGCGTCACTGCCTCAACGTTAAACGCGTACCATCAAGTGGTGGAGATTCACTGGTGGGTAACTCTTGTAAAGCGTTTTCGCGCGGCAATCTCCAAATGCGCGCCGCCCCCGTGGCCCAGTTGTCAACCCACACAACCGCGGTTCAGTCGCGTAACACTCAAGCCACTGAAGCACCTCAGGAGGCGTGGTCTTCCGCTTCCGATGACGCATTCACGAAATTACGTCATCTACTGACATCACCACCGATTCTCCGTCATGTTGACCCAGATGCCCCCGAAATCCACACGAATGCTACTGGAGTAGGCCTTGGCGCTCAACGCAAGTCTGGCTTCGACGAGTACGTCGTTTCTTACGCCAGCCGCACTCTCACCAGAGCTGAAGAGAATTGTCCAAACGATGTCTAGCCATCGTTTGGACAATCACAAAATTTTGACCTTACGTATATGGCCGCCCATTTGATGAAGTGACCGATCGCCACGCCCTCTGCTAGTTATCGTCACTAAATGACCCATCTGGTCGTCTAGCTCGATGGGCATTACGTCTCCAAGACTACGATATCCGTGTAGTCTACAGGTCAGGCCGCAGACATTCAGATGCCGACGCTCTTTTTCGCTCTCCACTTCCCCATAAAAATTGAAATTCTTCTGTTTCCAGCTACGATTCCGCGTCACTTACATACGCTGACATTTCACTTACATACGCTGGCAGTTCCCGCCTCAGCCATAACCGCCTACCGCCACTCGTTCACTGCGACGCACAGCTCGACATTTCACCTTCCGCCACGGGCTCCTGTACCGCCGCAACTACCTATCTGAGGGCCGCAAAGGGTTGCTGGTGATTCCTTGCCAGCTATATACGGGCCGATATTTGCGCCTCTTTTCACGCGGATCCCCAATGCGGCCATGCCGGTATAATAAAAACGTATGCACGCCTCCGGCTGTGGTACTACTGACGTGAAATGTACCGCTTTGTCTGACAGTATACGTCCGTGCTCCAAGTGTCAACACTGGAAGAGCCCACCGCACACAGTCACTGGACCACTACAGCCGTTGCCTTGTTCCTACCGGCCTTTTGATCGCATCGGAAGACTTGTATGGCCCCCTTCCCTACACACCTGACGGGAACCGCTGGGTGATTGTCCCTATCAGTGGCGTAGGCAGAAATTTTTTCGGGGGGGGGGGGGGGGGCATCTTCTTGATCCGACATTGGGTCTGGGCAGATAAGTGGGGTCGAGTGTCATCTTGTGCTCTGTATCCCATGGGAAAAAAGTTCGGGGGGTGAACGGGCCCGGTGCGCCCTCCCCCCCCGGCTACACCTGATACGCTATGCTGAAACTGCAGCGTAGCCACAGGCCACATCACGTGAAGTCTCTTCACAAACTTGTTCTTCGCCACGGCGCGCCTCGCGAGCTACTCAGCGACCGCGGACGTACGTTCCTCCCTGAAGCCGTAGGGGCCCTCCTTCTTGAATGCAACGTTGTGCATCGGACAACCAGCGCGTGCCATCCGCAAACCAACGGAATGACTGAGCGCTTTAACCGCACACTGGGTGACATGCTGTCCAGGTACGTGTCCGCGAACCTTCCTCATTTATGGATACCATTCTTCTGTATCGCCCGGACGCTTCAGAATCTGTGACTCTATCTGAAGTCGCCACTTATGTCGAGGAATGCAGGTAACTCGCACGTTCCTTAACCGCACAAGATCAAGCGCGCCAGAAGGACCCGTCACGACGAAAACCTGTCTCCTCAGTCATATTCGCCTGGAACGAAGTCATATTCGCGTTCCCTCCTCTGCTCCTGGACTTTCCACAAAGCTACTGCCTAAGTACGAAGGCCCTTACCGCATCCTACGTCAGGCATCCCCGGTTGAATTCAACCATCTACGGACCGCCGCCGTCGCGGCCGCGAGACTGTTCACGTCGATCGACTGACGCCGCACTATGACCCACCAGTCGTACCTGTTCCTTAGGTCGTCAGGATGGCTACTTTTCCGCGGGGGAGTGATTTGTAGCATGGATAGGGCGCAGACAGGAGCGCCAACGAAAGAAGACGAGGACGGTTGTTGTTGGTGCTCGCGCTTGCTCGGTTTGGATCGCTGATCGCTTCACCTGTGGCAGTCTCTAACAAACGTTCTCAACGTTAAACGCGTATACCATCATTGTATATATATATATATATATATATATATATATATATATATATATATATATATATATATATATATATATATGTTTGTCTCAGTGTATGCTACGTAAAACTCACTGTACTTTTTCTCCTCGTAAACACCTCTGTGCTGTTGCTTCTTCACTGATATCAGACAATAGTTCTGCAAAGCAAAATGTACCTCTCATGTGTGTGTGCGCGCGCGCCACTGGCGACTAGGGGCTTTTACGTTACCGGATACCGGAAGGAATCTGCGCATGCGCGGGTCTTTACGGAATGTAAACTACTCTCCGGATAGGCTTTACGTTTATGGCCCTGTCTCGCAAATCCACCTTCTTTCATGGCTACTCGCGATATCCGCTTTGCGGAGACTCCAGCCGGCAAGTCAAAATAAGCCGAAGTGCGAGCGCCAATTGCGATCGCCTTGTTTCAACCGGATTACCGAAGCTAGAGCGACCTAGAATACCGAAGTAATAAACGTGAGAGGCCTAAAGCCCCTGACAGGCTCGATAGGTGGCGCCATCTAGTGGTGCCAAGATGAACTATGCAAGCACAAAATTGTTATTGCAGAAACATCGTGCTAGAATTTGCAATGTAAATGCCTTGCAGCGGCATAATTACGAGTGATTTGCCTTTTAAAGCGTTTTTTCCCTCAAAAACACTAGGCGAAAACAAACGTGTCCATGACTGTGGTTGCACGAAGCGTCACAAGGTGTCGACATCGTCGTCCGGTAACCCGGTATTCCTACGCCCCTCTGCGTATACGGGGATACTGCACATGCTAAAAACCTCTCTTATGATTTTGCCGCAGCGGTAATTCAATATTATCTTAATTAAATATAGTTTAAATGAGGTTATCAACACCATTTATGCTTTGCGCAAACGTAAAGGTATACGTTTACGTACGTGCGTAAACGTTTACGTATGGGCAGCTAAACTTTGCTAAAACATGCGTTCCGGTAACACGGTAAACGCAATCCAGTATTCCGGTGACACGGTAACGTTAAAAAGTATACGTGCAAGCTAAAAGTCCGGAACACTTCTCGGGGCTGCGCACGACGTCCGCTATGTCGGTGTCGGTGCTGCTCCGATTGGCTGTAGAATACATAATCGCTGCGAGTGGTATATATATATATATATATATATATATATATATATATATATATATATATATATATATATATATATATATCTATATATATATATATATATATATATATATATATATGTGTGTGTGGTGATTATGGTTTTATGTTATTGTACTCCTGCAATGGAAATATTTTTTTTTTGGGGGGGGGTGCGGTCTGGGCACACTGCCTCGCTGAAACGCCTTAAAGGACGACAAGCTCACGAAATGCTTTTCATGGCGTGCCCTCAACATCAATAATGAAGTTGAAATGCGGTCTCTTGCAACCGCTGGGTAGGCCTAGTCTTTAGAATTAGCATCTCGAAAAGGTTGAGTGACGTCGTCAAATCTAGTTGAAAGTCGAGGTGAGGTCGAGCCTTGTGAGAACGTTTGCCCATTAGCAAGAAATCCGCAAATTACACAATCGCTGTATAAACGCATACACGAAGTTTCACTCTCCAGGCTTTCAAAGCTGGCCAACTTGAACATCGCTTCTGCAAAATCGACGCCAATCAAAAATCCACTCTCAAGTTCGTTAAAGATCGGGAAACCTACATAGCATATATATTTGCGATGTTTGTTTACAGCTTTCAGTATCCAAAAGCAGCGCTCATGGCGAGGTCACTTGAGTGCAATCGGACCTTCGGTGCGATGAAGTATTTATAAACATGCCGCATTTCCCGGATGGCCGGCGGCGTCCGCGATTAAACCTCGCGTGGTGGAAAATTTTCAGAGTATCGCTATGCCGGCCGCCCGATCGTAAAGTCTATTGCGGCCAGTTGTCGTTTTGTCATCGTGACAACCATAGGCGGAGAGTTTTCATTTTGCCGGAGGGGGCGGGGGCCGACTTGCTAGCTCTTCCACATTTCGCTTTCACTCTCCCCATATATATATATATATATATATATATATATATATATATATATATATATATATATATATATATATATATATATATTAATGAGCACTAACAGACAATAACGCCAAGGAAAGTATAGGGGATGTTTTTAGTAGTAAATGTAAGGTAAATGTGAAGAAAGAAAAGTGGACGAAAAGATAGCTTATATATAAATATATATATATACATATATATATATATATATATATATATATATATATATATATATATATATATATATATATATATATATATATATATATATATATATATATATATAGATATATATATATATATATATACACCGGCTTCCATTGAGAGCTTCATTCACACAATTTTTTTTATTAAATGTGTTTAACGAGAGGTTGGTGCATATACATGGCTCCGGCTACTCGTCTTCCCTAACTTATTGATTTGCGTCACGAACTTATAAATAAAGGTAGAGTATTGCAAAACTCACTCACGGCAATGTCCTTTTAAAAAAGAATGTTCAATTTGATGGAGGCGCATCAAAACGTGCTGCTGACGCGTCCATCATCGAGCGTGAAGCCCTGTACTATATGCGGTGGTGAACGAATGCAGCCGTGCATCAACTAAAGAACGCTTGGAAGCGCTGGAGTAGCGCCGCTCGAGCGTGCGTGTATTTCATATTTGGCTTAGAAGAACAGACTGTTGGGCAAGTTGGTAACGCAGCATGTGGAAAACTGCGCGAAAAACGTAGACAAAGGAAGAAACGGACGACACAAGCGCATGGCGCTTGTGTCGTCCGTTGACTGCATCGCACAAAATCGATTCCCACAATGCGTGAGATCTCACGAATTTTTTTGTTGACATGCTATACTTTGTTAAAACATACACCAAACAGCTCCGCCCCTGTGGTATATACAGTGGTTATGGCGCCCGACTGCTGAGCCCAAGGTCACGGGGTCGGATCCTGGCCGCGGCGGCTGCATTTTCGATGGAGGCGAAAATGTTTAGGCCCGTGTACTTAGATTTAGGTGCGCATTAAAGAACTCCAGCTGGTCGAAATTTTCGGAGCTCTCCACTACGGCGTCTCTCATAATCATATCGTGGTTTTGGGACGTTAAACCCCAGATATTATTATTATTATTATTAACATGCACCAAACAGGAGAGAGTAGGCTGTAATGCTGGCACAAGAAGCTTTACCTATGCCATTGAATTCACTTTAAGATGACCAAAAATAATTCTCAGAAGGTAGCAAATACCATTTGCTACCACTACACCTTGTGCGAAGCTGGGGTTACAACTTCTTCCGCCAAAGGTTGTTTTCTGGGCGAGTATTTGAGCTGCTCTTCGGTCACCGATCTGGTATAGTAAAACCCTCTGCTGATAAATAAAAAATGCATAACGTCTTTTCTCGGCACTTTTATAGGCAGAGATGTCCAAGGGTACATTTGTAAGGACCTAGAAATTATTCTTTTTTTTATTGGAGACCAAGTGTGTGCGAAAGCATTAACTGACTGACTGTGCCGAATTGCCTTGCATTCTTATTTGAAAGTTTAGTGAGAACTAACAGACAATAATGTCAAGGAAAGTATAGGAATTGTTATTCGTAGCAATTAAGGATATAAATGTGAAGAAAGTAAAGTGGACGAAAAGATAACCTGCCGCCGGCAGGGACCTAATCTGCGACCTTTGAATAATGCGTCCGATGCTTTACCCCTGAGCTACGGCCGCCGTTGCTCAGTGGTAGAGCATCGGACGCATTATTCGAAGGTCGCAGGTTAGGTCCCTGCCGGCGGCAAGTTATCTTTTCGTCCACTTTACTTTCTTCACATTTATATCCTAATTACTACGAATACCAACTCCTACACTTTCCTTGGCATTATTGTCTGTTAGTTCTCACTAATATGTTGTGTCTAACAAAGAAAAACGAGCCCTTAAAAGTCACCTTCTTTTTTTTATTTGCATTTTTGTGTTAGGAAAACCGGTCGATACGCGGTTCAAGACTTTTAAACTTCTCATTGCTTAAATGATCACTTCAGTTGTTCATCAGCACAACATATTCTGCACATACAAATTCGTTTGAGGGCATTTTGCAGTGAATGTTTGTCTTTCAATGGACCATGATCCGAATTTTAAAATCCTGAAATGAAAAGAAAAAGTGGCCATAAACAGCCCCCTGTGAATCAGATGCCAGACAGCACGGCCAAAAGCACGTTGTCAATGGTTGGGGACCTAAGCCAAGCTCTAAAAAAATATTATGAGCCAGCGCCAGGGAGGGGGGGGGGGGCTCTGCCCCCCACGAATCAGTTCGGGGGGGTGGGGGCGCTCTGCCCCCCACGAATCAGTTCGGGGGGGACCCGAGCCCCCCAGCCCCCCCGTACTCTCCGCCTATGGTGACAACACTTCAAAGTGCCCCACGATCGCACCACGCGCTCATGGGAACGAACGAGCCTTTCAAAGCATCGTGTAGCACGCATAAATCATTTACTAAGAAATCATTTTGTCCCAGTTTTTCCTCTCGATTGAGCGTGCAAGGCCTAGCAGCGCGTTTCTTTCTTTCTTTCTTTCTTTCTTTCTTTCTTTCTTTCTTTCTTTCTTTCTTTCTTTCTTTCTTTCTTTCTTTCTTTCTTTCTTTCTTTCTTTCTTTCTTTCTTTCTTTCTTTCTTTTTTTTTGCGGTCGCAGGTGCCGGAGGGTCGCTATATACAGCGAAGGGGACAGCTGCGCGCAGCACTGCAGCAAATGGTATTGGCCGCGACCTGTATGGCGCTGTTCTTGCAATGCGCTTCCGCCTGCGATCATTGTGCCAAACCCCACAAGGCACACACATTGCTCAATTGAGCACATATAGCTTCCGAGCTATGCGTGAGCGGAAAATTCTTTCATTTTTCATCCCACTGATGTTCAGCGAAGATTCACCCACACACGCTGATGAAAGATACTATAGCGTTTGGGTTTATGCCGCGGATCTACACTTGCCTCATTTTAGGCATTCATGTCGTAATTCTTGCTCAACTGAGCATATAGCTTTCCAGCTATGCGTGAGCGGAAAATTCATTCATTGTTCATTCTATTTATGTTCAGCGAAGCTTGAGCCACTCACGTTTGGGTTTATGCCGCGGATCTACATTTGCCTCATCTTAGGCATTCATGTCGTAATTCTTGCTCAACTGAGCATATAGCTTTCCAGCTATGCGTGAGCGGAAAATTCATTCATTGTCCATTCCATTGATGTTCAGCGAAGCTTGAGCCACTCACGTTTGGGTTTATGCCGCGGATCTACATTTGCCTCATCTTAGGCATTCATGTCGTAATTCTTTCTCAACTGAGCATATAGCTTTCCAGCTACGCGTGAGCGGAAAGTTCATTCATTGTTCATCCCATTGATGTTCGGCGAAGATTCGCCCACTCACGCTGCTGAAAGATACTATAGCGTTTGGTTTTATGCCGCGGATCTACACTTGCCTCATCTTCGGCATTCATGTCGTAATTCTTGCTCAACTGAGCATATAGCTTTCCAGCTATGCGTGAGCGGAAATTCATTCATTGTTCATCCCATTGATGTTCAGCGAAGATTTAGCCACTCACGTTTGGGTTTATGCCGCGGATCTACATTTGCCTCATCTTAGGCATTCATGTCGTAATTCTTGCTCAACTTAGCATATAGCTTTCCAGCTATGCGTGAGCGGAAAATTCATTCATTGTTCATTCCATTGATGTTCAGCGAAGCTTGAGCCACTCACGTTTGGGTTTATGCCGCGGATCTACATTTGCCTCATCTTAGGCATTCATGTTGTAATTCTTGCTCAACTGAGCATATAGCTTTCCAGCTACGCGTGAGCGGAAAGTTCATTCATTGTTCATCCCATTGATGTTCGGCGAAGATTCACCCACTCACGTTGCTGAAAGATACTATAGCGTTTGGTTTTATGCCGCGGATCTACACTTGCCTCATCTTCGGCATTCATGTCGTAATTCTTGCTCAACTGAGCATATAGCTTTCCAGCTATGCGTGAGCGGAAAATTCATTAATTGTTCATTGCATTGATGTTCGGCGAAGGTTCACCAACTCACGTTGTTGAAAGATACTATAGCGTTTGGTTTTATGCCGCGGATCTACACTTGCCTCATTTTAGGCATTCATGTCGTAATTCTTGCTCAACTGAGCATATAGCTTTCCAGCTATGCGTGAGCGGAAATTCATTCATTGTTCATCCCATTGATGTTCAGCGAAGATTCAGCCACTCACGTTTGGGTTTATGCCGCGGATCTACATTTGCCTCATCTTCGGCATTCATGTCGTAATTCTTGCTCAACTGAGCATATAGCTTTCCAGCTACGCGTGAGCGGAAAGTTCATTCATTGTTCATCCCATTGATGTTCGGCGAAGATTCACCCACTCACGTTGTTGAAAGATACTGTAGCGCTTGGTTTTATGCCGCGGATCTACACTTGCCTCATTTTAGGCATTCATGTCGCAATGCTTGCTCAACTGAGCATATAGCTTTCCAGCTATGCGTGAGCGGAAAATTCATTCATTGTTCATTCCATTTATGTTCAGCGAAGCTTGAGCCACTCACGTTTGGGTTTATGCCGCGGATCTACATTTGCCTCATCTTAGGCATTCATGTCGTAATTCTTGCTCAACTGAGCATATAGCTTTCCAGCTATGCGTGAGCGGAAAATTCATTCATTGTTCATTCCATTGATGTTCAGCGAAGCTTGAGCCACTCACGTTTGGGTTTATGCCGCGGATCTACATTTGCCTCATCTTAGGCATTCATGTCCTAATTCTTTCTCAACTGAGCATATAGCTTTCCAGCTACGCGTGAGCGGAAAGTTCATTCATTGTTCATCCCATTGATGTTCGGCGAAGATTCACCCACTCACGTTGCTGAAAGATACTATAGCGTTTGGTTTTATGCCGCGGATCTACACTTGCCTCATCTTCGGCATTCATGTCGTAATTCTTGCTCAACTGAGCATATAGCTTTCCAGCTATGCGTGAGCGGAAATTCATTCATTGTTCATCCCATTGATGTTCAGCGAAGATTTAGCCACTCACGTTTGGGTTTATGCCGCGGATCTACATTTGCCTCATCTTAGGCATTCATGTCGTAATTCTTGCTCAACTTAGCATATAGCTTTCCAGCTATGCGTGAGCGGAAAATTCATTCATTGTTCATTCCATTGATGTTCAGCGAAGCTTGAGCCACTCACGTTTGGGTTTATGCCGCGGATCTACATTTGCCTCATCTTAGGCATTCATGTTGTAATTCTTGCTCAACTGAGCATATAGCTTTCCAGCTACGCGTGAGCGGAAAGTTCATTCATTGTTCATCCCATTGATGTTCGGCGAAGATTCACCCACTCACGTTGTTGAAAGATACTGTAGCGCTTGGTTTTATGCCGCGGATCTACACTTGCCTCATTTTAGGCATTCATGTCGCAATGCTTGCTCAACTGAGCATATAGCTTTCCAGCTATGCGTGAGCGGAAAATTCATTCATTGTTCATTCCATTTATGTTCAGCGAAGCTTGAGCCACTCACGTTTGGGTTTATGCCGCGGATCTACATTTGCCTCATCTTAGGCATTCATGTCGTAATTCTTGCTCAACTGAGCATATAGCTTTCCAGCTATGCGTGAGCGGAAAATTCATTCATTGTTCATTCCATTGATGTTCAGCGAAGCTTGAGCCACTCACGTTTGGGTTTATGCCGCGGATCTACATTTGCCTCATCTTAGGCATTCATGTCCTAATTCTTTCTCAACTGAGCATATAGCTTTCCAGCTACGCGTGAGCGGAAAGTTCATTCATTGTTCATCCCATTGATGTTCGGCGAAGATTCACCCACTCACGTTGCTGAAAGATACTATAGCGTTTGGTTTTATGCCGCGGATCTACACTTGCCTCATCTTCGGCATTCATGTCGTAATTCTTGCTCAACTGAGCATATAGCTTTCCAGCTATGCGTGAGCGGAAATTCATTCATTGTTCATCCCATTGATGTTCAGCGAAGATTTAGCCACTCACGTTTGGGTTTATGCCGCGGATCTACATTTGCCTCATCTTAGGCATTCATGTCGTAATTCTTGCTCAACTTAGCATATAGCTTTCCAGCTATGCGTGAGCGGAAAATTCATTCATTGTTCATTCCATTGATGTTCAGCGAAGCTTGAGCCACTCACGTTTGGGTTTATGCCGCGGATCTACATTTGCCTCATCTTAGGCATTCATGTTGTAATTCTTGCTCAACTGAGCATATAGCTTTCCAGCTACGCGTGAGCGGAAAGTTCATTCATTGTTCATCCCATTGATGTTCGGCGAAGATTCACCCACTCACGTTGCTGAAAGATACTATAGCGTTTGGTTTTATGCCGCGGATCTACACTTGCCTCATCTTCGGCATTCATGTCGTAATTCTTGCTCAACTGAGCATATAGCTTTCCGGCTATGCGTGAGCGGAAAATTCATTAATTGTTCATTGCATTGATGTTCGGCGAAGGTTCACCCACTCACGTTGTTGAAAGATACTATAGCGTTTGGTTTTATGCCGCGGATCTACACTTGCCTCATTTTAGGCATTCATGTCGTAATTCTTGCTCAACTGAGCATATAGCTTTCCAGCTATGCGTGAGCGGAAATTCATTCATTGTTCATCCCATTGATGTTCAGCGAAGAATCAGCCACTCACGTTTGGGTTTATGCCGCGGATCTACATTTGCCTCATCTTCGGCATTCATGTCGTAATTCTTGCTCAACTGAGCATATAGCTTTCCAGCTACGCGTGAGCGGAAAGTTCATTCATTGTTCATCCCATTGATGTTCGGCGAAGGTTCACCCACTCACGTTGTTGAAAGATACTATAGCGCTTGGTTTTATGCCGCGCATCTACACTTGCCTCATTTTAGGCATTCATGTCGTAAATCTTGCTCAACTGAGCATATAGCATTCCAGCTATGCGTGAGCGGAAATTCATTCATTGTTCATCCCATTGATGTTCAGCGAAGATTCAGCCACTCACGTTTGGGTTTATGCCGCGGATCTACACTTGCCTCATCTTCGGCATTCATGTCGTAATTCTTGCTCAACTGAGCATATAGCTTTCCAGCTACGCGTGAGCGGAAAGTTCATTCATTGTTCATCCCATTGATGTTCGGCGAAGATTCACCCACTCACGTTGTTGAAAGATACTATAGCGCTTGGTTTTATGCCGCGGATCTACACTTGCCTCATTTTAGGCATTCATGTCGTAATTCTTGCTCAACTGAGCATATAGCTTTCCAGCTATGCGTGAGCGGAAAATTCATTCATTGTTCATTCCATTTATGTTCAGCGAAGCTTGAGCCACTCACGTTTGGGTTTATGCCGCGGATCTACATTTGCCCCATCTTAGGCATTCATGTCGTAATTCTTGCTCAACTTAGCATATAGCTTTCCAGCTATGCGTGAGCGGAAAATTCTTTCATTTTTCATCCCACTGATGTTCAGCGAAGATTCACCCACACACGCTGATGAAAGATACTATAGCGTTTGGTTTTATGCCGCGGATCTACACTTGCCTCATCTTCGGCATTCATGTCGTAATTCTTGCTCAACTGAGCATATAGCTTTCCAGCTATGCGTGAGCGGAAATTCATTCATTGTTCATTCCATTGATGTTCAGCGAAGGTTGAGCCACTCACGTTTGGGTTTATGCCGCGGATCTACATTTGCCTCATCTTAGGCATTCATGTCTTAATTCTTGCTCAATTGAGCGTATAGCTTTCCAGCTACGCGTGAGCGGAAAGTTCATTCATTGTTCATTGCATTGATGTTCGGCGAAGGTTCACCCACTCACGTTGTTGAAAGATACTATAGCGTTTGGTTTTATGCCGCGGATCTACACTTGCCTCATTTTAGGCATTCATGTCGTAATTCTTGCTCAACTGAGCATATAGCTTTCCAGCTATGCGTGAGCGGAAATTCATTCATTGTTCATCCCATTGATGTTCAGCGAAGATTCAGCCACTCACGTTTGGGTTTATGCCGCGGATCTACATTTGCCTCATCTTCGGCATTCATGTCGTAATTCTTGCTCAACTGAGCATATAGCTTTCCAGCTACGCGTGAGCGGAAAGTTCATTCATTGTTCATCCCATTGATGTTCGGCGAAGATTCACCCACTCACGTTGTTGAAAGATACTGTAGCGCTTGGTTTTATGCCGCGGATCTACACTTGCCTCATTTTAGGCATTCATGTCGCAATTCTGCTCAACTGAGCATATAGCTTTCCAGCTATGCGTGAGCGGAAAATTCATTCATTGTTCATTCCATTTATGTTCAGCGAAGCTTGAGCCACTCACGTTTGGGTTTATGCCGCGGATCTACATTTGCCTCATCTTAGGCATTCATGTCGTAATTCTTGCTCAACTGAGCATATAGCTTTCCAGCTACGCGTGAGCGGAAAGTTCATTCATTGTTCATCCCATTGATGTTCGGCGAAGGTTCACCCACTCACGTTGTTGAAAGATACTATAGCGCTTGGTTTTATGCCGCGCATCTACACTTGCCTCATTTTAGGCATTCATGTCGTAAATCTTGCTCAACTGAGCATATAGCTTTCCAGCTATGCGTGAGCGGAAATTCATTCATTGTTCATCCCATTGATGTTCAGCGAAGATTCAGCCACTCACGTTTGGGTTTATGCCGCGGATCTACACTTGCCTCATCTTCGGCATTCATGTCGTAATTCTTGCTCAACTGAGCATATAGCTTTCCAGCTACGCGTGAGCGGAAAGTTCATTCATTGTTCATCCCATTGATGTTCGGCGAAGATTCACCCACTCACGTTGTTGAAAGATACTATAGCGCTTGGTTTTATGCCGCGGATCTACACTTGCCTCATCTTCGGCATTCATGTCGTAATTCTTGCTCAACTGAGCATATAGCTTTCCGGCTATGCGTGAGCGGAAAATTCATTAATTGTTCATTGCATTGATGTTCGGCGAAGGTTCACCCACTCACGTTGTTGAAAGATACTATAGCGTTTGGTTTTATGCCGCGGATCTACACTTGCCTCATTTTAGGCATTCATGTCGTAATTCTTGCTCAACTGAGCATATAGCTTTCCAGCTATGCGTGAGCGGAAATTCATTCATTGTTCATCCCATTGATGTTCAGCGAAGAATCAGCCACTCACGTTTGGGTTTATGCCGCGGATCTACATTTGCCTCATCTTCGGCATTCATGTCGTAATTCTTGCTCAACTGAGCATATAGCTTTCCAGCTACGCGTGAGCGGAAAGTTCATTCATTGTTCATCCCATTGATGTTCGGCGAAGGTTCACCCACTCACGTTGTTGAAAGATACTATAGCGCTTGGTTTTATGCCGCGCATCTACACTTGCCTCATTTTAGGCATTCATGTCGTAAATCTTGCTCAACTGAGCATATAGCTTTCCAGCTATGCGTGAGCGGAAATTCATTCATTGTTCATCCCATTGATGTTCAGCGAAGATTCAGCCACTCACGTTTGGGTTTATGCCGCGGATCTACACTTGCCTCATCTTCGGCATTCATGTCGTAATTCTTGCTCAACTGAGCATATAGCTTTCCAGCTACGCGTGAGCGGAAAGTTCATTCATTGTTCATCCCATTGATGTTCGGCGAAGATTCACCCACTCACGTTGTTGAAAGATACTATAGCGCTTGGTTTTATGCCGCGGATCTACACTTGCCTCATTTTAGGCATTCATGTCGTAATTCTTGCTCAACTGAGCATATAGCTTTCCAGCTATGCGTGAGCGGAAAATTCATTCATTGTTCATTCCATTTATGTTCAGCGAAGCTTGAGCCACTCACGTTTGGGTTTATGCCGCGGATCTACATTTGCCCCATCTTAGGCATTCATGTCGTAATTCTTGCTCAACTTAGCATATAGCTTTCCAGCTATGCGTGAGCGGAAAATTCTTTCATTTTTCATCCCACTGATGTTCAGCGAAGATTCACCCACACACGCTGATGAAAGATACTATAGCGTTTGGTTTTATGCCGCGGATCTACACTTGCCTCATCTTCGGCATTCATGTCGTAATTCTTGCTCAACTGAGCATATAGCTTTCCAGCTATGCGTGAGCGGAAATTCATTCATTGTTCATTCCATTGATGTTCAGCGAAGGTTGAGCCACTCACGTTTGGGTTTATGCCGCGGATCTACATTTGCCTCATCTTAGGCATTCATGTCTTAATTCTTGCTCAATTGAGCGTATAGCTTTCCAGCTACGCGTGAGCGGAAAGTTCATTCATTGTTCATTGCATTGATGTTCGGCGAAGGTTCACCCACTCACGTTGTTGAAAGATACTATAGCGTTTGGTTTTATGCCGCGGATCTACACTTGCCTCATTTTAGGCATTCATGTCGTAATTCTTGCTCAACTGAGCATATAGCTTTCCAGCTATGCGTGAGCGGAAATTCATTCATTGTTCATCCCATTGATGTTCAGCGAAGATTCAGCCACTCACGTTTGGGTTTATGCCGCGGATCTACATTTGCCTCATCTTCGGCATTCATGTCGTAATTCTTGCTCAACTGAGCATATAGCTTTCCAGCTACGCGTGAGCGGAAAGTTCATTCATTGTTCATCCCATTGATGTTCGGCGAAGATTCACCCACTCACGTTGTTGAAAGATACTGTAGCGCTTGGTTTTATGCCGCGGATCTACACTTGCCTCATTTTAGGCATTCATGTCGCAATTCTTGCTCAACTGAGCATATAGCTTTCCAGCTATGCGTGAGCGGAAAATTCATTCATTGTTCATTCCATTTATGTTCAGCGAAGCTTGAGCCACTCACGTTTGGGTTTATGCCGCGGATCTACATTTGCCTCATCTTAGGCATTCATGTCGTAATTCTTGCTCAACTGAGCATATAGCTTTCCAGCTACGCGTGAGCGGAAAGTTCATTCATTGTTCATCCCATTGATGTTCGGCGAAGGTTCACCCACTCACGTTGTTGAAAGATACTATAGCGCTTGGTTTTATGCCGCGCATCTACACTTGCCTCATTTTAGGCATTCATGTCGTAAATCTTGCTCAACTGAGCATATAGCTTTCCAGCTATGCGTGAGCGGAAATTCATTCATTGTTCATCCCATTGATGTTCAGCGAAGATTCAGCCACTCACGTTTGGGTTTATGCCGCGGATCTACACTTGCCTCATCTTCGGCATTCATGTCGTAATTCTTGCTCAACTGAGCATATAGCTTTCCAGCTACGCGTGAGCGGAAAGTTCATTCATTGTTCATCCCATTGATGTTCGGCGAAGATTCACCCACTCACGTTGTTGAAAGATACTATAGCGCTTGGTTTTATGCCGCGGATCTACACTTGCCTCATTTTAGGCATTCATGTCGTAATTCTTGCTCAACTGAGCATATAGCTTTCCAGCTATGCGTGAGCGGAATTCATTCATTGTTCATTCCATTGATGTTCAGCGAAGATTGAGCCACTCACGTTTGGGTTTATGCCGCGGATCTACATTTGCCCCATCTTAGGCATTCATGTCGTAATTCTTGCTCAACTTAGCATATAGCTTTCCAGCTATGCGTGAGCGGAAAATTCTTTCATTTTTCATCCCACTGATGTTCAGCGAAGATTCACCCACACACGCTGATGAAAGATACTATAGCGTTTGGTTTTATGCCGCGGATCTACACTTGCCTCATCTTCGGCATTCATGTCGTAATTCTTGCTCAACTGAGCATATAGCTTTCCAGCTATGCGTGAGCGGAAATTCATTCATTGTTCATTCCATTGATGTTCAGCGAAGGTTGAGCCACTCACGTTTGGGTTTATGCCGCGGATCTACATTTGCCTCATCTTAGGCATTCATGTCGTAATTCTTGCTCAACTTAGCATATAGCTTTCCAGCTATGCGTGAGCGGAAAATTCATTAATTGTTCATTGCATTGATGTTCGGCGAAGGTTCACCCACTCACGTTGTTGAAAGATACTATAGCGTTTGGTTTTATGCCGCGGATCTACACTTGCCTCATCTTAAGCATTTATGTCGTAATTCTTGCTCAACTGAGCATATAGCTTTCCAGCTATGCGTGAGCGGAAAATTCATTAATTGTTCATCGCATTGATGTTCGGCGAAGATTCACCCACTCACGTTGCTGAAAGATACTATAGCGTTTGGTTTTATGCCGCGGATCTACACTTGCCTCATCTTCGGCATTCATGTCGTAATTCTTGCTCAACTGAGTATATAGCTTTCTAGCTATGCGTGAGCGGAAAGTTCATTCATTGTTCATCCCATTGATGTTCAGCGAAGATTCAGCCACTCACGTTTGGGTTTATGCCGCGGATCTACATTTGCCTCATCTTAGGCATTCATGTCTTAATTCTTGCTCAATTGAGCGTATAGCTTTCCAGCTACGCGTGAGCGGAAAGTTCATTCATTGTTCATCCCATTGATGTTCAGCGAAGCTTGAGCCACTCATGTTTGGGTTTATGCCGCGGATCTACATTTGCCTCATCTTAGGCATTCATGTCGTAATTCTTGCTCAACTGAGCATATAGCTTTCCAGCTATGCGTGAGCGGAAAATTCATTCATTGTTCATCCCATTGATGTTCAGCGAAGATTCAGCCACTCACGTTTGGGTTTATGCCGCGGATCTACATTTGCCTCATCTTAGGCATTCACGTCGTAATTCTTGCTCAACTGAGCATATAGCTTTCCAGCTATGTGTGAGCGGAAAATTCATTCATTGTTCATCTCATTGATGTTCAGCGAGGATTCACCCACTCATGTTGTTGAAAGATACTGTAGTGTTTGGGTTTATGCCGCGGATCTACACTTGCCTCATCTTAGGCATTTATGTCGTAATTCTCGCTCAACTGAGCATATAGCTTTCCAACTCTCCGTGAGCGGAAAATTCATTCATTGTTCATCCCATTGATGTTCAGTGAAGTTTCAGCCGCTCACCTTGTTTAAAGATGCTATATCGGTAGTGTTTATACCGCGGATCTACATTTGCCTCAACTTAGGCATTTACGTCGTAATTCCCGCTGAATTTTCAAAGTGATCTAGAGCACGTATAACACTATACAGAAGAAAAGTTGTCATAAAGCACTGCTAGTGTTGTATGCGAGCTACGAATATAAATGGAATAGTTCGTCCAAAGACGCGGTAAGCGTTTCTTTTTTTTTCGTATACATGATAAGAGAGGAAATAAAATTGACAGATCCCATGCATTCTGGGAATCGACGTAATACGAAGCAGTCAGCGAGCAGCTTTCATGTTACCAACTGTAATTTACGTTCTGTGTATACTCACGTCACACCGTACCAATTTTCATACATATCTCAGTACCGAAACGTCTGCGAGCGCACCATGAGCGTGGCATGGAAATGGTGCCGTATATGACATGCATTTCATGGTTTTCATGTTACGACCTGTCATTTATGTTCGTCATAGTCATGTCACTCCTTATCAGTTTTGGTATATGTCAAGCCAGCAAAACGGCCGCGAGCACATCATCAGCGTGGCATGTAAATCATGCCGTACGCATGTCATGATTTTCATGTTGCCTCCTGTCGTATGTTTGTCATAGAGTCATGTCACGCCATACCAGTTTTGTTATATGTCAAGCTAGCGAAACAGCCGTGAGCACATCATGAGCGTGGCATGTAAATCATGTTGTACATGCACGCATTGATTTTCATGTTACCACCTGTCTTTATGCTCGTCATATAGAATCATGACACGCCATACCAGTTTTGATATATGTCAAGCTAGCGAAACGGCCGCGAGCACATTATGAGCGGGGTATGTAAATGTGCTGTACATGGCATGCATGTCATGTTTTTTGTGTTAGCGCCTGTCATTTATGTTCGTCGTACAGAAATGTCTCGCATCACCAGTTTTGGCATATATCCATTTAATTAAACGGCCGCGAGCGCACCAAGACCATGTCATGTAAGTCATGCCGTACATGACATACATGTCACGATTTGCACATTATGACCTGCCATTTATGCTCGTCATACACTCTTGTCAAGCCGTACCAATTTTGGTATACAGCCCATTAACGAAACGGCCACGAGAGCACAAAGTCGTAGGTGGCTAGATAGATAGACAGATAGATAGATGCGCTCAAAATCACAGAAGTTCGCTAAGAAATGCTTCGCATTTAATAACAAGACTGTTTTCCGATGGCATGGCACATGTAGACCTATATACGCCTGAAACTCTCCGTGAAGTGCTCGCGCTCACACGCAGCGCATGCATGCGTGCGGTGATCCATCTCAGGAGTAAATGTACAGCGAAAGTGCTTACATTTGAAGGATAAGTCTCCGCACCAATACTGTATTCTTACCAGTCCTTAGGTCGGCGATCAGCTGCTCGCTCGCCGAAATTTTTTTACTGATTGACGGTCTATTCTCGACGTTTTCGAACGTACAGAAATTGTCTGTCATGTTTTCAAAGCGCTTGTGAATGTAGAGCTAGGCTGTGTCTGCAGCGCAGTACGATGACGAGAGCATGGTTTTCTTAAAACATAAAATTTATTAGTAATTAAAAACAGTTTCGCAGTAGTTAAAAATAAGTGCCGGTGTTCCAATTTCGTGCTCTGACAAGCCTGGTGACACTTTCGTGGAAGCTTCCTATGTTATATACATAAATGCGGGCATTCATCCTGTTGATGTAAATGGACGCCTTGCTTCACGCGCGGCCTTCTGCCGCAGCCGCAACAGTTTTGCACAGCGTCGCCTCTGTACATATTATCCTCGGGCCTCCATGGCGATCGGCGTGCCACCTAGGACAAGGCCGCTTTCGCTCTGTTGCACGAGCCTGTTCTCGTCGATGTAGTGTGTCTTGCAGAACGCCGCCATCCGGTCGATGGCCTCGAGCATCATCTCTTGCGGCACCGTGAGCACGATGCGGAAGTAGTTGGGATAGTGGAAACACTGCAAAGAAAATTATAGGCATTTGTTACGGTCTGCGATTCAATGAAGGACAAATGTTTTTAAAATCTGTGGCTTAGCTACTTCAAGTGCGCAGCAGGGTTGCGATCAATGGCGGTACACATCACCTAAAACTCTCCCTTTTTTCTTCAGTTGCCGAGTTGGAAAACTCGGCAAGTAGCGCTCACTCCGGCAGTTGGGGTTCGCGCCGAAATTTTCCGTTACTCTCCTTCACCTCTGAATCCGTCGAAAGAGGAGCCGAGCGTGCACTGACTGTTCCGTCATGCTCATTTCTATCGTTGAGATGCAACATTCTTACTACACTGTAGCGCGAAAACTCCGTGCGCGCGGACGCGTCCGCCGCAGATAACGCGGCCACGGGGGCCCCAGTGGCTCCACTCTGTCTAGGGTGTTACGTGAGAAGCACGATAGCGCGCATTGCCTGAGGGGCAGTCTGGAGCAAGCTGCCTATCTGAACGACGCCGCAGGCAGGCCTGCCGAATGCCGCCGCCAGAAACTTGTTTCGCATCTCTTTCCACGTATTCTTGCTATCTTTGTTTACGCGCGAGAGGTCCGGCGCTTTCTAAAACCGGAGGACCTGACCAGAATGGCGCTACCGGCGTGCCCCGTGACGTACCCGTCCTGGCAGGCAAAAGACGGATTCCTCCGCGAAGAGGGCCTTGACGAATTCGGCGTCGCTGTCGTACTCGGGAAACTTGCTAATCTCGATGCCAACCTGCGAGTCACAGAGGAAGCCAGGGAAGGCTGTCGTTAAAACTGAACACTGGCGCATTCTCCAGCGTTGCCACTCACCATCAAGTACATGGCTCCTTGAGGCATAATTGGTCGCATGCCGGGAATCGTTGATAACGCTTTGTACGCAATCTCGGCGTTCTTCTGCGAGGAGCAAGAAAGCGGAGAGAGGGCGAAGAATGTTAAGAAATACGAATACAGGTGACGCAACGGTGCGTTCAAGTCGGTTCGGTACGCATTTAGCTCTTACTTGCACTGCAGAAACTGTCTCCTCGTAAAATTTCTGCGGCGTGT
This sequence comes from Rhipicephalus sanguineus, assembly GCF_013339695.2. Lineage (NCBI taxonomy): Eukaryota > Metazoa > Arthropoda > Arachnida > Ixodida > Ixodidae > Rhipicephalus > Rhipicephalus sanguineus. Next base: position 242,881,257 of record NC_051176.1, read on the forward strand.
TCTTCAGTATCGAAGGGAGCGCTCCCTGAAAAACAAGAAAATGGTAGGCGGTCGTTGCGAGTGGAACACGCATACACGTTAGGGCAGGAGCCCATACTAAAAGTTCAAAGAGGTGTCTGATTTGTTAGTGTTTGGTATTACCTATTGTTTGTTGTTGTTTGGTATTGCTTTCTTTATAATGACCATGCACGTGCAGCCTTAGGAATCAAGTTGCGTGTCTCTGTGTTTGGCATCTTCCTTTAATTTCCCTTATTTTTATTCTGTACTTGTAGACTGCTCTGCCACACTATGTTGTACTGCTGACGGTCGCTTAGGAATTATGTCGAGCGCCTGCTCATTCAGTTCTTTACCAGCACGTTTAATGCACTGGCTCGTCCCTTCTGCCTTTCCTCTTTCGAATCCTCGTGATTTATCTACTAAGACGACAATCTTATATATCTCATGAGTCGAAAAATCTGGCGTCGTAGACGTCATCATGAACAATACAAAACGAATCACGTGATGCTCAAGGGAACTAATAAATGAATTACAATGCATCAAAGATAATCGAATTGGGTTCAGAGTGTTTCAAAGTACATGGAAGTTAACTGAAGGGAATGACTTGAATTACTGTGGATTAAGGTGGAGCTTTCACCTTGCGTCATCTTAGCGTTAAGAGACTCCAGAGATTTTTCATTGCCCTCAAATAATAATAATAATAATAATAATAATAATAATAATAATAATAATAATAATAATATAATAATAATAATAATAATAATAATAATAATAATACATTGTGTTTCTGTAAGTGTGTAAACTTTGTTTTTACCTGAATAAGGGCGTTTCCTCCCATTATTTTTTGGCTCAAGGACTGCAGTCCTTGCTTCACCTGTACCCGGAAAGAAGAAGAAGAAGAAAAAAAAAACAGGCTCGCATTATTGGAGTGAATTCTCAAGCGTGCGCGTGTGTGCCCGCATGCCCAACCTCATGCGGTCGCCGAATGGTTTTAAAGGACCGAGCTGGGGTGCTTGATCTTTTGCGGTGCACACCTAATTTTCAGGCTGTGTGCGCGAGCGCCCCACACCAGGTGACGATATGAGAGTAACAACATTGAGTCCCCCTTGTGTGTGTTTCTCCTTAGTCGGTTTGCCGCGTTCGCGAAAAGTGTTAGCACAGCACTGCAAGTGCGTCTCTGAAAAGTTCGCCTGTTAGAGCGCTACATAGGAGCGACACCAGAGGGCGCACACTCGAATCGGTGCTACATGTTTAGTGAAAGGAAAGGAGTCGGAGCCCCAGCCTTGATTTTCACGTTTTAAGCGGGCAAAAATCGGTGAGCAACTCACCAAACTGTGGCGTCAACGCAAAAAGTTGCTATCATGGCACCTGTAACAATGTGGTTCTGAAAAGAGAAAGCGCCCTTGTGAGGGGCACAATAGGCTCACCCCGTGCGCGAACACGTCGTGTCTATCGTGGATTACGATCCAACCTGTTCGCCAGCCGGGAACCAGGAATCTGCGGCACGGGAGAGTTGGGATTGAAATTCAATTAAGTTGCATGTGGTCAGACTAAGTGCGTAAAAAATTAAACGTTTTCCTTGCTTATATTTTCTACGTTAGAGCTCTTACTGCGCGTTATGTAAAATTCAGGGCCCCTATTCACAAAAGCACCTCACGCTAAAAATTTTCGTAAGAGAATATTTCAGCCAATCACGATGCGGGACATATCTTTAGCGAAGGCGGCTGGCCAATGGAAAAACACACTTGCGAAAGAGACGTTTTGTGAATTCGGCCCCACTTTGTTGTGTTATATGACTTGGCCAGCGACATGCTATTAAAAATATCTGTTTCATATACTCTTTTATTCTGCATCTATGCCAACAAGATATACTCCGGTCATCGAAAACGCACCGAAAACCGTTGGTTCCTAATATTGCACATGTATTGCCTATATACACCCAATATGTTGCGCTGTTTTCAAGTTGTGTGGCAATGCATGAAAGAACGCGTTTGTACATACGTAAGAGGGCTCAGAGATGACCTTAGACAAAGGGGAAAAAATAGCCTAATTTAATTCTTAGCCCTGTCATGTTCTTGAGTATGCTCATTAATTAAGACACCCAGGAACATTGCCTTACCTCTTTGTGAGGCCGCTGCAAGACAAAATGGGCACATCTTCACTTAGGGATCCCATTGGGTGGTACTGTTGTCCTTCAAAAACCTAAAAAAGGGAAAGAAAAGAACGTGGACGTGAGCGAAAGGTATACAGTCCAACCCCGATTGATTTGCCACTTTTGATAGAGTAGTTTGCAAAACATGTTTAATTGATTTTTTTTCCTTACGTAACCTGGTACTCAAGTCACGACGATTCATGGAAGAACTTGCTGAAGCTTTCTCTAAAGTGACACATATCTACAAGGAAAGAAATCGTTGAAAATTTTTCCTTTCTTTCTTCTTTGCGAATGAAACGACAAGGTATAAACACAAAGAAAAAAATAAATACGCGTTTTCAAGCTTTTTCTGTTTCGTTAAGCAATGAATAAAGAAAGTGCAGATAGAACTGACGTAACAATAAGTGGGGTGCACAATTAGAAAACTATTTAGGAATAGTTTAAAAGTAAAGGTAAAAACGCGGAGAGAAGACGGAAACGAGAGCAGACGGAAAAAAATCAGCGGACAGCAGAATGATCAACGCTGTATGTAAACACACGCTGACTTTATCCCAAACCGCCAGGGTTACTTACAAAGTGCTCGTATATCTCGTCGGCGATGACGGGCACGAAATTCCTTGCGGCCACGGCTAGGATGTCATTGAGATGCTCTTTGGAGTAGACGCTGCCGCACGGATTGCTCGGGTTGTTCACGACGATCGCTGCCGTGTTGGCGTCGATCTGAGACTCGAGGTGCACCAGGTCCACCGCCCAGCTTTTCTCGGGCTGCGAAAAGTTGCGTGGGTCAACGCTCGAGGTTTGACCGAGACGCGGCATTGCACAATGGCGCATGAAAATCGTCTCCCATAAATTCGCAGCTGAAGGCTTGTTTTGAATACGACGGGCAGCGGAATGTAAAATAAATATTTAGAGGAATGTTGATTTGAGCGCTGTGTTGATTGGTCAGTTAAGCTTCTCTAATATTAAAAAAGAAAAAGAAGAAGTCTTCCCAGGAACGCAGGCTTCGTAAGCCTGCTGCTCCCCGTGATGTGTCGAGAGGCTGTGCTAGATTATCGACAGGTGAGAGCTACACTTCGTTCGCATGCGGAACAGGGGACTCGGCTTAGCAAGTGTTTAATACTGTTTTTTTGCGTACGAAAATGATCTTAACGCGTAAAAATACTTTTGAAACTTTTTGATTTCAGGCTGAAGAGTGGCGTTGCACAAATGAGCACGATACTCGATTAGGGAAACAGAGACCTTCTTGTATTTTTTTTTTGCGTTACTCGTCAAACGTTTTCTGCCAGATAAATGCCATTAGAGTATTTATCTAAAGTATTTATCTAATTAGAGTATTTATCACTTAAGAAAAAAAAGTTCTGTGAGTGTAATCCTGAGTGCAACATGTGTCTTGTGACAGTACTTTCTTTTTACACTTTGCATTACGGCCCTTAAATATAATGGACACAAGATCAATACCTTCGAACCCGTTTGTATCAGGCGTTCTTCATGCGCTTCAAATGTTTAACCAACTAGCTTGCCAACTCATGTTAGCGACTTAATTGTGGTGCTTGAAACAATGGGCGCCAGTTGAGAAAGTAGTGGCTTTACTTGTCAATGACAGCTATTTCTATAATTAACATATTTGATTATCAATCATAGATGCTGAACCATTAGGGACCGGCAAATTACAATGGCGTTGTTAGGCATGTCCCCGTGCCCTTATGTTAAATATTGCAGCGCTGTTCTTGTGTATTCAAACATGGTTAGACGGCCCCAAGGAAGTCAAAGTTTTGACGGATGAGAGTTTGATCATGTTTCTTACATAAAATAGAGGATATGTAATCGAAAAATCACTATGTGGCTTCGATTCCCCCACCCTCATACTCGCTTTTTACTGTGGGAGAGCAAGTACTGTATGTTGGAATGCACTTCTCATTTTTCGCCCGTTCTTACCAATAAGTTGTAGAACTTGACCTTGATACCAATGGATTCTGCGTGTGTCTTGTAGACGGAAAATCCTGGCCTTGGAATCAGGATGTTTTGTCCGCTGTTTGCGAGGACGGTGACGCACATCTCCAGTGCTTGCGAGCAGCCGCATGTCAGAATGACGTCCTGCGAAACGAATGAGCGGACTTGAGTTATAGTGACTGTCGCTGCGGAGCCTGTTCAGACCGTTATATTAGTGCCTGCTGAACCGGATTAGGGTGTTTTTTTTCACCATTGCGTTTCCAAAGATCAGGATAACGAAACGGGTGAGACATGGATGGTCTCAAAGCTGCCCGGGCAAGAAAGAATGTCACTCATTGTGCGAGTTTTATACTACAGTTCACATATCAGTTTCCATAACCAGCACATTTATATTAATTGAATGTTTCCTTTAGATAGACCTATTGGGGGAACTAAAGCCATTAATGCGTTGTGGGAGAACAGTGCGAGAAACGTTACGGTGAACACGCAGGACACATCGCTGTGTCCTGTGTATATTCACTGTCCCGTGCGTTTTTTTTTTGTTTTATTTTTTGCGCTGTTTTGCCATAATGTTCATAAATGAACTAGCCCTCATCAGAACCCTCGTCCATTAATTCGGTTCTCTGTTGATGATTTTCAGCGGTCCTAATGCGGAACGCTATATATTGGAATGGCAAAACTAACTGCATTAGGCAGTGTAATAATATGCTACCCTGATCGTTGTTCTAGAAACAAAAAAAAAGGGGGGGGGGGGTAGAAGAGGCGGTTGGTGCTGTTTAACAACTTCGCTCTTAAAGTTGAGCGCTATATAAAAAGCACCCTAACAAGCGCCACATGACAGCGAACCACATCCCGTTGGTTTCAATCACTGGCGGTTCAACTTTTTTTATTATTATTTGGTTCCAGTTACGTGCAACACCCTGTATGTGGTCTTCACACCAAGTCTACCAAGGCGCTGTTGGTTTCTACACTGGAGTTCTGTACTAGAGGTACATTGAAGCTGGTCCCCAAACGCCCACCCCCACCCCCCTTTTTTTGTTTTTTCATGCGTTTGCATTATTTCTCCATGTCTTAAGCAGCGCATGGATTCTCCGCTGTTCTTTCTGCCTTTCCTTATTTTTACCCTTGAGCATGCCAAACCAAAAGCTTCGCTTTTGGTTCATACCATTTTAATCTCATTTCTATCTCCATCTCTGTCTCTATCTGCGCATTGGCCATGGCTTAAAAATGTCAAGCGCTCGTCCGCCGTTGACAGCAGTCGCGCGTCCAGTCAAGGTTCTGACCATTTAGAAAGCATACCGACGTGCACTTACAGGCAGTATCGCATAGATATCGTATGTAGTGTTTAATAATAATAATAATAATAATAATAATAATAATAATAATAATAATAATAATAATAATAATAATAATAATAATAATAATAATAAAAAGTCACAGTTTCGCCGCAACGGCGAAGCAATGATTGCGATAGCAATAAATTGTAATGTAACGCGAAGAACGGAAAGCAGCTCGAAAGTGCCAGCGCATCGCTCGAGCCCAAAGGACGCACGAAAAGAACGCACACAGGACGAGTGCGAACTAATGCGTCACAGCTCGACACTTGAAGCGCACTGCTCAAACATAAAGCAGGACGCACGAAACAAACGAGCAGGTACACACAAGACGAGCGCGAACTAATTGTCACAGTTGTTACTTATTTCTGTTTGAACAGCGCGCTCCTTTCGCAAACGCGGCCGCTGCAGCGAGCGAAGCGAAGCACCCCACCGGCCGCCCCTTCTTTCCTTGAGATAAGCGCACGAAAGCGACGACGCCCTGTAGAGCGAACAGAAACGGCGTTCGCAGGGGCGGGGCGACGATCTTTAAAGCGCGGAACACGCGCGCACGTCGCGCCATCTATGTGGCCACTAAGAAAGCATGCTGAATTGCATGGTGCATATAAATAGCTCGCCGTTAGCAGGTTGAGAGACGGTGCTGTCGTGGCCTAACGTCTAACGCGGCGGGCTGCAAAGCGAGAGGTCGCCCGTTCGATTCCGCGCGTCGGAAAGAATTTCTTAATTATTTTTCTTTGTGGCCTTTCTGTAACATACTTTATACATATACGGTGAATGACGGCGACGGGGACGGACATTTTCCAGCCGAGACTGTCCATATAATTGCTATCGCAATAATAATAATAATAATAACCTCTGGAGAATCCATTCTCTGACGCTGCGGCCAAGACAGGGCGCTGCCCGCAGCGTAGATTGAAATAAGCCATCCGTGACGACTGCACATTTCATACTGCTCGAAGCGATGTGCGCAAGCCATCCCCGCGTCAAATTCCTTACCGTTGTCTCACTTGATAATGGAGCTCTTCGCCTGGCGGCGTGGCAACGAGCCCATCTAAATTTCTTTTAACTTCCCGAACGATGAACTGATATGAAAAATTCTCTTTGAAGTCGTGGCGCACATCTTTTAAAGTGCCGTCTCAGAGAGGCGTCGAAATCTGATCGACGAGAAGTATGCGTATATTCTCATACAAGGTCCCTTAAACATCAATGACGTGAGCCGCATGGAATGGCGCAATGCGCTGAGCCGTTACGTCATACTGGAATTTCGATGTCTCCACAAAGGACCTTTGTGAAAACTGTTTGTCGACAGCACTGTAGCGTGAGAATGCTTACAAAATACCAAAGCGGGCGTATATAATGTACAACTTTGTGCGCGTTATGTCTCCTCTAATGGCATACTTCTTACCAGCTACTAAGTGATCACAACGAAGTTTTATGGGTGCTTCTGGCGCAAAAGTTCGGCCGTCAAGTTCACCTGTGTCGTGACTACTCTCAGGAGTAACACACATGAGCGCGAATGAAGCGGGCATATACAAAAGTGCAAACGTATGCAATATGTACAAAAGATGCTACCGGTATAGTTATTTCACAGCAATTCATGACATTGACATCCGTGCATATACATTTCGGGTCAGTGACATTACAACGCTGTGTCTGAGAAGATATAGATTTGGATGGAGTTCTGGTCTTGAAATAAAAGGCGTGGTTCAGTTTTCAAAGGTTTACAGCAGCGAACGACAAAAGCAAAAATAGAAAAAAGAAACCTGCAACAGCGAATTGTAGCTTTTTATTATTTTTAGTTAACAAATTATCAAGTGTTCTTAGAAAATCATTTAAGAGATCCTACTATTGTGACAAAAAAGAGTACAGTTCTGCAAAGAATGAGCATCAACTTTTCTACGGCTGGTCACATCGGTAGGTTGACCATTTTCCAACTCGCTAATGCGCAGTGCACGTCAGCATGTCGCTTATATTTACCAGTGAAACCGGCATCGCCCTTGAAGTACTCATTGTTATTGCATACGTGCGTTTACATGTAGCGCATAATTTAATCGCATGCTGCTGAAGTAGGCCAAATGCACGCACGTGCGCGTTCTTTCTCAAAACACGCTCCCGTCGGTAGGTGGGGACGCTGAGTGAGCGGTGAAAGTGCTAAGGAAGGGGTGCGCATTGAGTTTCACACTGCGTATACATCCCACCATAGCCTCTCTTTATCGTGCCAGACTGGACCACGGGGCGTCGCGTCTGAAGGCAGCGAACGGCACGAGATGCATGGCGGAGGCCAGCGCCTGTCAAGATTAGGATGGCCGCTTTACGATGGCGCTGGGTAACGTGAGCAACTGGCTCACTGTCAAGGCCATTGGGCAATACGCCTGTCGGTTGAAAATTGGCGACAATTACGGCGCGGCCGCGTTCATATTTTTCTTTATCGCATCTATTTTATTTTTGCGTCTGCCTTCGACGATGATTTCGCGCTACTTTTTCCGCCGCGGGCGCTGGTTGCGACGCAGATTTTGCAGGTACCTCTACGCTTTCTACTTGCGAAATGTCGCGAGTTCCGGACCTCTTCTACTCATGGATAGGTTATGGAGAAACCGGTGTTTATGTGCATCGTTCTCTTTTTGTTGTTGTTGTTTTTTTTGCCTATTCGATATGGTGTTTCCTGGCCATCACAACCAAGAAGCGCACTGAGCGCTTCGCGTGCATTTCCGTATATGTTTTCATGCTCGTTTCACCTGCGCAACTACTGCAGTGCAGATAACTGAGCCATCAGTGAAGGCATACGTGCAGTAACACTGTGCTCATGGTGCAAAGACAGCTTCAAGGTTCGAGGGCAAGCAGGACTTTCTATTTGACGCCAGAGATTGAAAGGTGCATAGTACATGCGGCCACCACAAAAGTGCTATAGACGGTTTCGCCAGCGCTTGCCGTTCTCTGGCAACATTGTGCGTTGACCGGAAACTGGCCCTAGAAAACTTCCTGTTTACCTTGTTTTAGCGTGGTTGGCGTGGTTTTAGCCTGCGTTGCTGGCCGCGGCTGCTTGTGTTTCGATATTTTCTGCTGATAGAATTATCCCGATGAAGCGCTCGCGACTCGTGCACTGTCCTGTAGTGCCAGGATGCAGTCTGCGATACGGAGCTAATTTGCTATCGCAAGTCAAAACGTTCTGTTTCCCGAGAGGTGAAGGCAGAAAGAGCGCCTGGATTGCAGTGATCAGGCGAGAAAACTGGATTCCCATGAAAAGCGCGTAGATTTGTTCTGCCCACTTTATCAGAGGCAAGTAAAGTTCAAAGCATACTCTAATGGCACAGAGGCGATGCTGAGACGTTAGTCGAAGGTCCCCAATGAAAAAGAACACGTCGGACGCCGTCGTCTTCCACCCGTGGCAGAGAAGTACGCTGACGCCTGAAGTGGATAGCAAGAGGTGAAAGCTGGCTAACGCAGAAAATTCACCGTAAAGGTGTTTCCTGTAGTTGGAACCTCATCAGTGATGTGTACTGTTCGAAGCAACACGCGGAGCACCAAAGCAGCCGCGCTCAACATGAATTCCCGCACAGTGTAAGTCGCGGTGCCCGTGTTTTGTTGCCGTTGAGTTTGCATTTTATGAGAGCGACACCTGCGAATGGGTTCGCATCAGTGAGAGCAAATGACTCATCACCTGTCTTGTTGCCGTCAATGGACATCGCCCCACTCTAGCTAAATCATCTTCCGGTGTGAGTGTGGGCAGTAGATGTAGGCGGGTGAACTTGAAAGTTGTATTCATGAATGCTGTACTCGTGAATAAACCATAGTAGTTCGCGTGACTCGGCCGCACCTGACATCATCGCATGAGTACATTCATCTATATTATCTCAGTCACACCGAAAATGTCGGATTGCGTGCGATTCCGATCGGCGCCGATCTCTATCAAGAGTGCCCGGTGTGACACAGGCGCAGTAATAAGCGTTGGGAGCGGCCCGCTGCGCGCTAATCGCGCGTACCGAAGGACTAAAATAAAGTTGTTCATCCATCCATCCATCGTGAGGTTGTGTGCCTAGACGAATATACATAAATGTGTCCGCGGCTGTGATAAAAGGCAGGTTTTTGGCTCCTGTCGAAAAGCCGAATTGCACGACTTCTCTATCCAGCGGATCAGGCAATTCTCCTCGCGGCTGCAGTTTCTACTTGTACCTCTCCCGTGCGACGTCGTCGAGCCCATTCATGCAGACGCTAGACATCGCTCTAAACACATCTGAAGGAATGCGCCAGAAATAATAGAGCAACAAACTCAAACACACCAGGAAATACGGCCGGGACCATTGAAAAAGTATTACCGGAAGTGGCGCACCGGAAGTCTTCTTGGGCAGGCGCTTTCTGCCGGAGCAAAGATTGCGGGAAAAGAGAGAAAGAAGGGCACTGTAGCACGTCGTACCCGGTCCAGCAGCAGGCAAGGAAACAAGTTTATGTGAAGAAGCCAGCCGCGCACAGTGTTTGATATGAATCCTCGGGGCATCGGCACCGGTGTACGTACGGATCGGGCGATCGTGCGCGTTGACAACTGCTGCTGTGGCCGCCCATCTTGGAAGGCCCAGATATGTCCAGAGTGCTTGGGCTTGTACACACTGCAGCGCACGGAGATTTCTCACATGTGCTGGCCGCCACGGAAAGCCTCTGGCAGCCCAAGGTGTGTGCATTATAAAGCTGCGTCGTAATTAAGTTTCAAAAAGCTTGCATCACGTTATCGCCCTGCCCTCTGTGACGCTCTCAAACTTAATATTCACGGGATACTCCACGTACCTGGGGCATCTTCTCTGCCTTGTATAGCTTACCCGTGTTGCAGATCTGGCGACAGGTTGATTTTACTGGCTGTCTTGTTGAATTTTTGAGGACTCAGTGCCGGGACGGCAATGAAAAATTGTCGTCGTTGGCTCAGCACGGCATTTACAAGCGCAATATACATTACATTGGCGTTATTTACGGCTTGAAGTCCTTCTAAGAATTATTGCAATAACAAATTCCATCATGGACTTTTACAGTATACAAAAATAACCGGCCTGTCAAATCCATTGCGGCTTGTGTGGCAGCGCCGAGGCGATCGCGTATCTCGTCTTCATGATCTTGCCCTCGTAAGCGCTCTTCAAAGCTCTCAACAACTTGGAACAGCCGCCTGCTGTCAAACCAGGGTTCTAAGCTTTTGGTGCGGACCGACGCCCAAATTGAAGTCGTAAAAAGCGATTACCCGCTTCTTAACGACATATATGGTTGATTGACGGAAAGCAGATGATTTTTAAGGGCTCGTTTATCTTTTGTTAGACACAATATTAATGAGAACTAACAGACAATAACGCCAAGGAAAGTATAGGGGGTGTATTTTGTAGTATTTAGAATATAAATGTGAAGAAAGTAAAGTGGATGAAAAGATGACTTGCCGCCGGCAGGGACCGAACCTGCGACCTTCGAATAACGCGTCCGATGCTCTACCACTGAGCTACGGCGGCGGTCATCCTCCCGTCCACTTTCCTTGGCGTTATTGTCTGTTAGTTAGTTCTCATTAATATGGTTGATTGACGCATACTATGATTGTGTTGCTTGTCTGCTCGCACATGCGCCGATTATGGTTATTATGAAGTTCTTATACATATATCCGTCATTTATTATAGCACTCTGATTAGGGCAGCCAACCGGAATTTCCTCTGGTTAACCTTTCCTCTGTGATCTTTCTCCTCTCTCCCTCTCTCTGATAGTTTGTTTTCGTGTAGTGCCTTTCGCCTTGACGCATATCTATAGAGAGAGTTAATTGCTAGGACATATTCTTACGATGCTGTCGCTTGTCGGAAAGTTTTCAAGGCAGACGGCCTTTCCTACTCTTTTGTTTCTGTTGTGACAAATTGCTCTGCTGCTAATCGTCCACGTTGCCAACATGTACAGGTGCTCACTATTTTGCATCACACTCTCTGCCGATGCCAGAAAACGCCCTGTGGCACCAGTTACGCAATAAGACACTACATTGTTTGTCCTTTCATCGTATGACCATTTTTTGCACACGAATCCAATCAATCGCTTCGAGGGCGTTTTTTTTATGACCCCCGGAACATGACCTGAACATTAATTGGAGACGCTGTGTTATTCAAAAGCAAAACTATCGCTTTAACGTGTTGTAGTGTTGATATGATACTGTGCCAAATGCATTAATTGCTCACTGAGGAAATGGCAGATTTAAAAGCAGAAGGGTGGTAATCTAGGAGTAAGAGAGACGCCCGTGCATTCGGGTTTATTAGCGCCGTATTCTAGTTGAAGTTTCATTTTCAATTCATTTCGAATTTTCTTAAGTTAGTCAGTGACGAGACAGAAGCGACATCTTATGGGATTTAGGCTCCTGTTGGTGTTCTTTCTTGTATAAAATCCCTAAACGAGAGCGCTTTTTATCGTATCATGTGTAATCTCTGGCGACTGCTCCTAAATGCGATCTTCGAACTATATGTATATGCTTGACGTTGAGCCAATTTTTCAAATGCTGCTGGTGCCTGGAAGAATCATTAAGATGTCGTTATACTGCGGTTAGCTTAATTCTGACCAACCTCAATCTATAGAAAAACAACATATGTACAGGGGTCCAAGAAATCAGCCACCTGCATTCATCGACAGCATAAGGAAGCGTTACGGGGAAGAGTATAGCATTTTAATGGCGCATACATCGTGAGTGGGAATCGACAAAAGGAAACGTTGATAGCAGTTAAATGTAGTGAACGCGTGTTCGATTCCCGGCCACAACAGGCGCATTTCAACGGGGCTGAAATGCAAAGAACACCCGCGTGCTTGGACTTATGTGCACGTTAAAGAACCTCTGGTGGTCACAATTAACCCACAGTCCCCTACTACGGCGTGCCTCATAATCACGTCGTGGTTTTGGCACGTGAAGACCTCAGCAATTATTCTATTAAATGTAATGAACGGAACGTCCCTCGCTGTCACTGCTCTTCCGCGATTCATATCTGCGTGTGTGTATATAGGTGAGGTTCACGAACGCTTACCTGGGGGTTAACGATGAGCTCTTGTGTAGAAGAATACTCGGCAACGGCTTGCTTGGCTGCTTGTGTACCTGTAGATGAAGGCATATTCGTTTCTCATAAGCAATACGACCATGTGACTAGAAAAGAGAGTGAAACAAATGAAGTGCTATCTTGAGACAGCTTTAGTACTTCGAAGTTATCTACTTCTGACATGTTTTCTCTTTCGACACAATCGGTGCAGAAGTAAGTGTCGAAATACTCAGTATGGAACGGTGCTGGACATATGCGAAGGATGCGTGTGTAGTTCGGAGCTGTACCTTACAGAGTCGCCGACTACAGCAACCAGTATTTGTTTGCTGTGAGAGCAACATTACTTTCATTATGGTTGCGTCCTGCATCTTGTATTTGTTATTTCCTGCAGATAAGAGAAAGCAAGTGCACAGAAAAAGGATTTGGACTACTGAAGTAAGAAGAAAAGAAAAAGACGTGAAAAAGTGAAATGAAGTTTCAGCACGTTGATTAATTCATTAACGCTCAAATCTATAGAAGAAGGATGCGTAGTCGATGTTTCTCATGCAGCTATTGCCAGCAGGAACAAGAGCGAGAGTGGCTACATTCCATTATTTTTATAGCGATAGCAATCATATGGACACTCGAGGCACATTTTTGTCGTCGCCGTCGCCGTCATGTTCCGTAAAAAGTCCAAATCGATAATACCGCACCGCGAGTCGTATGTTCTATGCGCGAGCGAAAGCTTGTGAAGGCTGTAGGCGGGCGCGGCTCAAGCAAAGGTGAAACGCGCAGGTCGGCTCCGTCGGGCGAAGGAGCATGAATCGGGTGTTAGTTTGGGGAGGGGGGAGGGGCGTCGCTCGGACAACGACTGCGAACTTTGATCAAATGCAAAGGACGCGGTCGTCCGTGCTGGCGCATGCGCTATGTCCATTGAGATCAGTAGGCGGCTCACACCCTTACACGTTCGCGTTGAAGCGACAGGCAGAACGAAAACAGTTTCGCCCCCTGGAGCGGCCGCATTGACCTTATGCCAGCGTTTTGTAGAGTTACACAAGATCGGCTCCTAATGGTGATAGCTGCTGCCTTACTTCGTATAACGCTCCGATTTGTTATTATCGCGTTCATTGCTTCGCCTTTGCGGCGAAACGATGACATTTTTTCTTTAAAGATTCCACAAGGAATTTACACACGAGGGGTGGAGACACAGAAACGAAGCAAACTTACTGCCACGTGTTGTCAGTTCGAATGATGCTTCGATACGTTTTCAGCAAACGACAATGAACGGTCAATGACTAAAACATCGTGGGGAAGGTTATTTTTCATGACAGAGGAGTAGCTTTTTCACACAAGGACATGGGTCCAAAAGGGGATACTTCGCCTTCCGTGGGTAGGGAGAGCGCACCCCTGCCCTACCCCCCACCCCCTTTCGCAAGTAACGCCGCTGGATCAATGAAAGTTGATCCAGCGGCATTGCAATGAAATGCAATGAAGGTTGGGCTAGTTAGTAAGGTAGCATGTTTAGGTACAGCGCGAAAACGACACTCGTCCGTGTCCCTTCTGTTTTACTCCGTCTTCGTCGTTTACGCGATATACCTAAACATGCATGACGCAAATATTGTCAGTGATCACGTAACAGTGATTGACCGCAGTGTGACACTGGTGTTCACTGCTGCTCACCTGTGCTTGGTATGTAGCCATGGTTCTTCAGGCTTCGAAGACTGGTCTCAATCGGCGCCAGTATCTCCTCGCATGGCACCAAGTTGCCGAACACGGTGGGGTCGCCGATCGAAAGCGAGATGAGCGTTTTGTCGGCGTTGGGAACGAGGCCCGCGTCTTCGACAAAGCCACGGATCGGGTTGTTAGTGCTGGTAGCAAACCGTGACGGTGGAGAATTCCACGAAGTCCTAACTCTCATCCCTACCTTCTTGTTGCAGTTCTGTGGGATAAAAAAAAAAACGGTCACATGAGTCACCATCGAGGCTACAAACTGAAGACTTGTACATGCATAGCGCATCTCTGAAAGTGCGGTGAGGCAGCGCATGCCCTGCAATGTGCGTTATTATTCATCACGTTTGAGCGCCTGTTTAAACATTTAATGCACCCATAACTTCCCGGTAGTTGGATGTCCTAACGTAAAATGCATGCGTTTGCACATTTCTTGGCGGTTCCGTCAGTGTTGCGCGGCTTAGCTATCGACAGCGTGGAGCGGCGAAGCACTGATTGCCTGCCGCTAAGTGACGTAAACAGTAACATCACCTCGAGGGGGCGTGGTCGCGCGCGCTCATTACATAGACATGCGGCCTGGCAATCTAAATGTTGACTCTTATACGTTGGATGGTAAACACGAGTGGAGAATCCAAAACACGAATAACTGTTTGGCGCTCTTGTGTGTGACCTTGAAATTAGCCTAGTCAAATTAGACCAGCTTACAGGAGATCGACATTTACAGTCCGAGTTCTGCACAGCTTACAATCGCGTACATCTCAATTATTTTAACGTCTTTTGTTCCTTTGAAGACACATGAACGGGTGTCTTTTTTTTTACTTATTATTGCCATGGCTGTTATACATGTTATTTAGTATTTTGTAGTTATCACAATTTACTCTATGTGTACCTTAGCCACTTACACTTATGTGTTAATTCTAATATTTTTTTTTTTTACTGTGCTCATATTGAAGTGATTTTTCGATAGAATTTGTGTGCTAGAATGTTCTACTATGAGTTGTGTACAATGTTACATTCTTGGCAGATCAAACAGCACTGGGGAGTACCATATTGCATTCTTAATAAATAAACAAACGTTCACCAGGTCGCAAACATATTCATGAATTTGGAGTGAATGCCGCTGGCGTGATGAACCGTTCGTCTTCAAGTTCAGGGACCGAATTCGCAAAACGATTTTCGTTCGTGAGTTTTTTTTGGATATTCGCCTACTCTAATGATATGTCCAATATCAGGATTGGTTGAAGTTTTCCCATACGAAGAATTCCAGCCTAATATGTTTGTGCGAATGCGGGGCCCATGAGTTCATGGTATATGCTTTTCATAATATTGTGACGTCTATACATGAAACTGCACCATGCCAACTGGAACAAAGCATTAGTATATGAGAGATGACTCAGTTGAGCTTCCGAGATGTCGGACTCCTTTAGCACTGCTTGGCCACCTGGTGGAATGTTGAGGGAAGCTCTTGAAGCGACTCGTCATCCTCGGGAAAAGTTAGCAGTGATTATCATGCATGGTGCTCTGCGTGGTTCGTGATTTTCTTCACTTGCTTCTTATTTGTGGTTTTCGGTGGCACCATCGAAAGTTGTACTTGGAAACAATTTTTGAATGAAATCATTCGCTTTTTATCACTCGTTACTCGTCACTAAGTGCTGTGAAATTTTCGCCAAATGAATGTAATATTCCCCTTCTCAGCGTCAGCGCAATATGATATCTATATAAACGTTGCAGAAGACCCGTCACGGTGTCTTGGTGACTCTGGCCGTCGTCTATATTCAGCACGTGGTCTCGGTTTCGAAACAGCGCGCCGAGCTGGTGCAACAGGCGGCCCAGTGACTCTACGGCGGCCTCGCGCTGACCGCCACTACATGTAACCTCTCCTGCAGACATGCTGGATTGGCCCCTGCCTGTGTACGCTTGTGTCTTTCTAATGGGCCGCTGCCGGCGAGGCACATTGGAGCACCTCCAGGAGTGAGCATGCAAACTGCCACCTCGGCGATGGCGCAACGAAGTCTCCGACGGCGACCACATATGCACGTGCTCCCATCGCTTGCCAATTGACGTCTTTTCCCGTCACTTGCCGAGAATTGCAGAAGGGTTTGAAAAAGGCCATGTCTTCTACATACGAACACGCGAGATTTTGTCGGCCGCTGCCATCGGCGACAGCACATAGTGCGCGTGTGCGTGCTCATACACGATGTGCGTGCTGGGCAAACCGTTTACATTGGCGCCCATCCGCGCTGAACGGTTGCGCAGGAAGTGAGGAGACGGGGGGGTGGCAGTTTTTTTCACCAATTACATAATTATGCGTGATAACGAATAAGGATTACGCTACGCAATTAGATTTTGCAAAGTGCATGCGTGAAACGACAACAAAAGGCTAATGAAGTGAGAATTCTCGAATTGAAATAAACGTGTTGCCTGCACTGTAAACGTCACGTAAAGGTAAATTTTGCAAACGCAAGCTAAGGTACCAAATCACGAAGAAACGGCTTCGCGCGCTTTTGCCTGACCTTACTCTACAGCATAGTTGGATTAAGTCAACTTTGGAAGCTATTGTTTATTCTTTGGTTTCCCCTTTGTAGCCTTCAGTTCTGCCGAGACCACGACGGCGGGGCTCTGCTTTGTTGCATCGTCCATGGCTTCCCTGAAGACGTATTAACGAACGCTTTCTTTAACTTATTATTGTAATGGTTGGTAACAGCATTTCAAACATCTAAGAGTACACCCAGATGTTCACATACTACTGCAGCATCTGTCGCTTCAATATTCAAATAGAAAAGAGAGCGAGAGAGAGAAACGAAGAGGAAATCAGGGAGGTTAACCAAGCTTTGGCTCGGTTGGCTACCCAACACGTCGGGTGGGGGAAAGGGGGAATAACAGATAAGGTAGAGAAGAAACAACAAGAGTACGAAAGAGAAGAATAAACAGTTAGTTTGAACACACACAACACGAACTCGCGCCGGTAGTTCATAGACGCTCGTGAAGTCCAATCATCTTCAAGCAGCACAATGGGGCTTTCGTTGCCTTGTGCATGCACGAACCATGGGCCAAGGAAGATCTTCTTTTCTGCTGGTGGTCTTGCATCAAGACGACGGAGTTTGGCTTGTAGACCACGTCGTTGAGTCTGGTAGGATGGGCAGTGCCATAGAATGTGCTCAATCGTATCCTCACAGGCGCATAAGTTACGTGCCGCACTGCTGGCCATTCCAACGAGATAAGAATGCGCATTCGTAAATTCCACACCCAACCGCATGCGACGCAGCAAAGTCGCATCGCGTCATGAGAGTCCGGATGGCAAACGAAAAAGAAAGAAAGAAAAGAAACGGGTTGTCCGGCCCGCGCTATGCAAGCTACGGACGAAAGTTGACGATTCAAAACGAACAATCGCTGGATACTGCGGTTACTGCCGATCTAGAAGTATGTAGATGCCTTCGAAGCCGCTGCATTACTTTTTGAAGCCTCCGTGGTCGTGATCAGGTTCTCATCATTTGCTATAGCGCTTAAATCTGCGTCGTGTGGACAACTTCTCATGTTCTCTTTTCGGCGCTTTACTTATCCAGTCACCCTGATCTGAATAAGGTTCCTGTCTTTCTTTAGCATTCCCGATAATAGATCGGTTGAGAACAAAGAGCCTCACAACAGACCAAACAACGCGATCTTATTGTTGGCAGTGTCGCAGCGAGGATGCGCGACTAAACGAAAGCCTCTCGACATCCACTCAACATTTCAATAACTTGTGCGTGCGTAATCATTGGCATGTTACACGAACCATGCGACGATCGATATTGTAAGAGAAATGTTTCCCACTGATGGAACCGCTGGTAGAGTCCCACACAACGGGGTATATAGCAGGTGGCATTAGCTTAAACATCAATGCAGCTATCATTAGCGCTCGCGAGACGTACGTGTAACGCGACATTTGGAACCAAGGTCAAATACAGTGGGAGCAAGCGCGTTCGGTAAAATTTTGACCGACGCTAAATGACCGAAGAAGGTGATGGCGAAGCAGTAGGAGGAAAAGAAGGCTGGCACGTGCGGCCAATGCCGTGATGTCGACAATGGAGTTCCACGTTTATGACAAAACGACAACAGTATACATAGATCATAAGTGCTTGTGCCCGACCAAAAAAATAACAAAGAACACAGATTCCACAGCTGCAATAAGCCTCGCTTTCCTTCGCATGATATATGCCCACCCGACGCATACGACCGATCGAATATTTACAAAAGCAGTGCTCGAAATTCTTATTCGCTTGAACGCCACCTGGGCGCTGCACTGTCATTGCCATAGTCATCGTAATGTATACGCAGACCCCAAGCGCACTTGATGAATACTGCAAGCGGACTTCATACGAACGAACTTGCAAGGGACACTTTTATAGAGTGTTTTCCGAGCCATTTACATACAAATACTTCAGAAAACTATCACACATTATATGAGTACCTGGACACGAGGATTTTAAAGGGCTGACCAACTGGCTCTGGAAACGCCACTCCCGGTGCCGGATATTCCCAATGCAGCGTAGAAGCTGATACAATCCGCGCACCCTATACTTAGGCAGAATCAAGAAGCCAGGCGTGTCTATCTAAAAAATATGCACAACATTTCATTGCAGACAGGGTACCACTGTAAGAAAAGCGAAAACCTATGCCTACACACCTGTCAGCTAAACTCCATGCACCGTATCTTGTGCTCAGATATGATGGTGTCTGGCACTGATATCCCATCCCACAACACGTGACAGAAACCGAACTCACTCTTTTGAACTTACTGTCGCCTTTTCTTTTAAGTCGATTTTTTTATTCGGTTTCTTTTTCTATACCGAGCATTACAGCTAACATTGGCCAAAGTTTAAGAAATATGCCGAAATACATGAGGAAAA
The DNA here is from genome assembly GCF_013339695.2 of Rhipicephalus sanguineus. Taxonomy (NCBI): domain Eukaryota; kingdom Metazoa; phylum Arthropoda; class Arachnida; order Ixodida; family Ixodidae; genus Rhipicephalus; species Rhipicephalus sanguineus. The sequence goes on from NC_051176.1 coordinate 242,900,302, forward strand.
TGCAACCAAATGCATATAGTTTCTCTCTGTATGGAGCAACTATTACTTTTTTTTTCGCTAGACCTTTCTAGGTAACATCTAATTAAACGACTTTTGACTTTCTACTTGTTACGTAATCTTTTTCTGCGTCTTAAATTCCGCGAAGTATAAATAAGAGCAAAAAAAAAAAAAAACTTGGCACATTAGCTTGTGCGCCGCGATTGCGCAGCTCCCAAACGTGTCACGTATATGAACAAGCAGCGCATTTTAGCTTGGTGTGTTGCCTGGTCTGCTTATTGCTATCATGAACAGCCGCGAGGCAAGCGGATCAGTGGCTTCAATTGCGCAGCGAGTGTGTCGATGTCCTGTCATATGTTACACAGTATATGACACCACGCTACGCAACTGCGCTTGTCAACTCTCTGGCTCCTACAGTATATGAAATGCGTGTAAACGCAGAAAAAATCGCATTCTCTCCACTCACGGCAATGACCTTGATTAAATTTCTTTCATTTTTTAAAATGTTTTAAACCCAGTAAGGGCAATAAGGGAATATTCATAAAGTTATGCCTCTAACTTCTAAAAAAATTCCGGGAAATCTCAAAATTATATAAACATGTTGATCAAGTTTGCAACTCTAAAAAAAATATCACAGTTCCCTAATCTGAACGCACCTAATAATACACATGAAATGGAGAATTATTATAATAATTTGTGGGGTTTCACGTGCCGAAACCACGATATGATTATGAGGCACGCCGTAGTGGAGGGCTCCGGAAATTTCGACGACCTGGTGTTCTTTAACGAGCGCTGATATCTCACAGTACACGGGCCTCTAGCATGTCGCCTCCACCGTAATGAAACTGCCGTGCACGGGATCGAACCCGCGACTTCCGGATCAGCGGCCAAGCACCGTAACCCCTGTACCACCGCGGCGATCTATAAAATAGACAAAATCGATGTATGATAAGAACGCTTGAGAATATACCAATAGTTTATAAGCAGGACTTGTGTCAAGCCCTTGCAAATATTGTAGAAATTTGACGAACGGCTGCAAATTAATCTATCGCGTTTCTCTGCTCGAAATGCTTCACTAAATCTGCGATATCTCCAACAGACCTGCGGCATTTGCTGTTTGGTGCGAAGTCGTAAATTTATGAACTTCTTCGATTTTTTCGGGTTTTAAAGCTTTCACTTTTCCGACAGGTTCTGTTAAAATATTCGTGTCACAATTCGAAATCCCGCTGCCTAAGTTGGCTAGAATTTAATTTTCTCTAAGAAATGCATCAAATTTCATTAAACCTGCAGCGCTTGTCTCATAAAATTATTTCTGCGTTTCCTTACGGGAAACAGCGAAAAAAAAAAAAAGGAATGACAGGGCAGGACGCTGTGCACAGTGCGGTTGGAGCCCTCACTTCCAGCAGACGCGTGCCTATATAGATCGTGCGCAGCTATACCGCGATACCCGTGCTTAGGAATCCATGAGGCGTTTGTTATGCATTCCGTGGGGCCTGCGTCATTTCACCATCAGTTGCATTAGCCGACAAAAAGGTTAACTATCTACGAAGCTGAGCGATTAGACATCCTAGATAAGACAAGACGCATGCGCTTGTTTTTCCTGGTACTCGGCTATATTACGGATGGATTTAGGTGCCGCCATATTGGACTGTAGCATTGCCATTTTGTATCTTTAACAACTAAACTAACAGTACTACGGTTGACACATACGCATGAAATGGGTTGGGTTGATGCATTAGGCATTTCATGACCTCATTAATTCACGTCGGAATGTACAAAAAATAAGTAAACCCTCCACTACGCGTCCCTCATAATCATGTCGTGGTTTTGGAACGTTAGATCCCAACAAATATTATTAATACATAAGAAAACATTCGTTTAACAGCCCAAGGCGGCGGCGCCCATGTGTCTTATGTAAAATCGTCTATATATAATTGTGCTCGCAAAAACAAACGTGATTTTGGGTAGTCGGTGCCTTGTCCTGTCTTTTCTTTCACGTTTAGTTTCATTTTTTGCGTTGTTTCCCGTAATCAAGCCATATTAAAACATAAAACACTCAAGTTCAGACCCCTTTAAACATGTATATCTGCTTTCTTCGTGTGTTTGAATGGTGAAATCATAGGGGCCTCCTGAATTCAAACACCAGAACGTTGTCCGGCGAACGACTGTTCATGACCAAAGCCTGCAAACACGGACTCTTTAGTCCGTGTTTTCCGGCTGCTACACACGGACAGCTAAAAAAAGAAAGAAAAAAAAAGAGAAAAAAGAAAGGAAAGGAACAATCGCTCAAAAATTAAGGTGCGAATTGTATTTTTTTCTTTTGTTTTCATATGTTGTTTCCTTGCAGCACGAAAGACGAAATTCGCCATCTCGTATCTTGTGCTGCCATTAAGAATTATTAAATGCAAGTGAGGTATTTGCGTGACAAACACAAAGCTGTCTTTCACAGCAATTGTTTCCTGTTCGGCAATCGACAAGGAAAACACAGAGTTGCTTTGCTTGCGACGCCCTACAGATACCTTTCAGGATTCCACGCGGTCTGGTGAACGGTTTGCTCTGGCCAGTAGCTTAATGGTCGGATGTCACAAGACCTCAACAGTGTACGTCCACACCGGCATGACCTAAATATGATAGAAGAGTACACTGTTTGGCGTCTGTATAAAAAGGAGGTACTGGCGCTAAGAGATGCCAATATCTGAGACTTAGGCACAGAACAGAAAAAACAAGATCGAAAAAGAAAGCATTTTTTTACGAGCCAGCGGTTAGAAATATGCCGGTATGAGATACATTTTATGAGCAATGGCTAATCGATCGGATCGCTTGAAAAGTCCCAGTCAGCGGATTCTTATCATAATACTTCAACTAATGTAAATTTAACGCTGAAAGTTATGCGCACAATGTAGATATGTCTGCACGTGGAACAAGTTCAAAGATAAAAATATGATTAATAGATCGCTGTGTACAACGACCCCTGCTCAGCCATCAGGAGCAATCAGTCTTGGATAAACTTATTAATCAGCTATATTTCAAATGGCGCTATGACATCTAAACTGCTTTTCTTGCATACTTCAACTGTAGTGTTATAGGAAAGACGAATGCATTTGCTCTAAAATATAATCATATACGAGGCGTAAGAACTGCGTAAGCGTATTTATGCCCGAAAAATCAAAAGCGGGGAACTCGTGAGCTGGTGCAGCTCAGAGCACCTTGATTGGGCAAAAAAAAAAAGATGAAGAAGCAAAATACGTGCACATTTCCCAGTACACGCGCTGCTCGTGACATTCATACACATGTAAATAAATGCGCGGGGGTTTGCCACTCCAGATGGTGATCACACGACTAACGCAGCGTGTGTATTATCTCACAGGAAGGTATATACGCTCGTGGGCCCGTGTGCCCGAGGGAGCAACGCATAATAATAAAACCAAAGAATGGGCGTTATCGTGCCAGTGTGACGGTCATGTATGAGATATACATTTCTGTTCAGAATGCTACAACGGAAGATTATCCGCCATGGTGGCTCAGTGCGTACGGCGTTCTGCTATTGAACACGAAGTCGCAAGTCGACAGAGGTGAAATGCAAAGCGCTCGCGTACCGCATTCCAAGCTATTGGTGCATGATAAAATAAACCGCAAAGGGTCAAAATTAGTAAGCCACTGTCCACTACGGCGTCTCCCGTAGTCCCTGCGTCGCTTTCCGACAGTCAGTCGACAATCTAGCACTCAACATGAACTAGCACAAAGTTTGGGGCCTTCAGCAAGCATAAATAGTAACACCATGCACAAGGCTAAAAGGATAAAACAACAACGAACGCGAAGACATGGTGCTTAGTTAAAGTCGTCCCTAATATAAAGAAACCAGTTCAAGAATCTCCTTCACCGCCATGGTTAGTGGCTTGCTCAAGCGGCTGGAAAAAAATTTGTAGTGGCTTAGCTCGGCTATGCCAGAATATACGTAGCGTGAGCTAAGGTTCAGCTGATTATTCTTAGCTCTCCTGGCTGTCTAGGATTAGCTTGATTATCATGCTTACTGCTACTTCAATGACACACACATGGTGTACGCATTATGCGACACATGTATATTTTTTGCTCAACGCCATTTCTCTATTGCCACAAAGACGGCTCGGTGGTCAGTCTAGTAACACGCTGCCGTCTCTATGGCCCCAACGCCCTGCGCAGCGTCTTTATGGCAGCGTCTCTCGTGCCCGGTCAACACCACCTAGACAAGAGAAGGCCTGCTCACTCCCTCCGTGACGTCACAGACCTCGCCCGACGGAGGGGTACGCTATCGCCCGTGGCGCAGTTTGCGCGTTCATGCAGTGGCAGCAGTGGACGCACTCGGTCAGTCGACGCTGCACACACGACAGGGACGCGATCAGCCCGCCCGCAGCCACGGGCTCATAGCATTAGAGTGTTCCAGCGTTCCGGTGCGCCAGCTGTCTGACATCACTGCTCCTCGCGCATGCGCAGCACGGCTCTTGTACGCATAGAGTTTCCTAAAATTAACTAGAGGGGACTCTGGCGCTGCGATCGTTCAGCTACCATGGGAATGATGCGTAGTACACAAATTTGCCTAGTCTTCGTGCTTGAGGCTTTAAACGTACTTGTGGCTTTGTTTATTGCTGTGTTTTGGCGTTCGTTTCGGATAAAGTCCCTAGATTTTTCCCTAAAAATCTAGGGACTTTAGTTTCGGATAAAAGAATAGACCGTTGTGAACTTCGTGACCAGGTTTGATTTGGTTAGCCTAAAAAAGTTAAAGTGGTGAAGTGGAACTGCTGACTTTTGCTGAATTTAGTTTTGCGACAAAGCGGATGCAGCCGACGCGGAGCCAAACGGAGCCGAAAGAACGAAGTTTAGACAAATTTGTGTACTACCCATCATTCCCATGCTGGCTGAAGCGTCATGCGTTGCAGGGGGGCGATCGGAGATCTGTTCGTTCCGCTTGTTCGTTCTCCTGGGGAAGAACAAGCGTGCTGATTGGCTGAAGCGGGAGATGCCACACAAGGCCGGGGGGTGTCACCATTTCTTTTTTTTTTTTGCTTGATCTTTTCTTTTTTGGTGACGTCATATAGCGGCATAACGAGTGGGGTGATCGGAGATCTCTGTTCTGCGCCGTTCGTTCTGTACCCATTCTGGCGGCGTACGCGATTGGCCGAAGCCGGAAAAGACCACGTCTCTGAGGGGCGTAGCCGTTTTTCTTTTTGCTTGATCTTTTAATTTTTGGTGACGTCATACCGCGTCATAACGAGCATGTCGTCTGCTACAAACGAACGGAGCGCGAGACCGTTCGCACGCGTTCTCTCGAGCGAACAAACGGCTTCGCACGGCATGATGCAACGGTTGCGGCTGCCGCAACAGCTGATTTTCAGAAAATGGCGCTTGCGACGTGTGCTTCTCTTGCGGTTGGAGGTGCGAGACGCGTTTGAAGACATGAGCGAGTGCGGCGTCGCTTTCTGTTCTCGAAACGAACAGTGCGAACAAAATGAACGGGCCTGCCACTGGGCTGTGGTCTTACGCGCAGGGACTTCTTAGTTCAAAAGCGCTACCAGCTACTGCCACGTGTCGTCCCGGTCCTCACTCGTGAACGACGGCCCCAGTGGGCACGACGGCGTAGGTATCTGTGGGTGCTCTTTTATAAAAGCCAGCAGAAGCTCCTTTTGACGATTCGACACCCGGGAGCCAAGCCAGACATTCCGGTGGGGCGACATCTTGAAAAACTGCGTCAACCGCTATACTTGTCTCTTTTTTTTTTTTTTTTTTCGCGTGCGCGACTTCACATAGCGAGCACGTTAGAAAAACTAACAGCAATAAATATCAGCACTCAAACCTATTGCTGTTTCAGAAACTGTTTGAGCTTGAGAGGAAAAACAATATATTTTCGTATAACAACTGTATTTATTAGAAGGCGAGAAACTCTTCGTTTTGAAATATTTCAAAACGAAGTGTTTCTCGTATATATATACGGTCCCCTTGCCGAGGACAAACGAAGCGCGTCTACTTCCGGAAAACTCGCCGCTCACCGTTTGACGATTGGCTGTCCTCTTCCTCTCGGCGGAAGAGAGCTGCGGACCGCCCACTTTTGTGACGTAACACCGCCAGAACGAACGCGGAACGAACAGAGATCTCCGATCCCCCCCCAGCTCCCATAGACACTAGCGCCAGAGTTCCCTCTAGTAAGTATTGTAGGAAACTCTATGCTTGTACGTGCACGCGAAACCGCTCCGGCTCGGCCAGTGTAACTAACGCCACAAAAAAAGAAACGTATGTTCCGGAAAGCTAAATTATCACGTAACCCTTGCGTTTTAGAAAATTACAAAGCTTTAGGCAAATAACTTGGTTAAACGTTGAAAAGTACGAAACGTTCGTTTTTCTCATCCACGCTGTCCCCTCAAGTCCGACGTACGCAAAAGCGATACTGGAGGACAATCAAACCTGACAAGACCTCCACGGGGGTATCCTTAATAGACGATTCTGGCCACACCGTCTGAGGTATCTGAGGCCTTATCAATACGTGACGTAAGTGGTCATTGCTTCCACGACCAGTCCTTAAAGGCGCCCTGCAACACTTTTCCAAGTAGCCATCGGATGGCTTCATTAAAGGAGTTTATTGCCTCACTAATCGACCGCGTCAAATTTTTTTTTTACAATCCTTCAAGTACGAGCGGAGTTACAGAGATTTGTCGCACGCTGTGATTGCTTTCTGTCTGCCATTGTCCCGACGAACGCGCTGGAAGTTAAGCAAGGAGGGATGGCACGTGGGAAAGAAGTCACGTCACGCGCGCGTCATGACCTTGAGCTCTTTTTTTTTTATTTTTTCTTTGAACGGCGCGGCTAACCTTCAGTGAGACTGCGAGCGAGCTCGCGGGCACGTGGCGGCCTTCCGCGGCGGACGCAGTAACTATGGAGCCAACGATGCTCAAATCAGCCAATGGCCGTGAATTTGGGTATATGGCGCGGTCATATGAGTATATGGCATCATTTGTAAAGAGAAGAGGGAGCGATTTTTAGCTGACTTTGAGAATTAACTGTACATTCCAGGCCGCGTGCTGCGCTGTAACGTTTGGCTCGCGCGTTCTCAGGAGCCTCGACTACTGATCGGCAGCGTTTCCTGACCATGCTGAAAAAGTTCTGCAGAGCGCCTTCAAGGCAGCCTCATCGTAAGACATCAACAGTATTAACACGCAGACACTATAAACACCAAATATATGCTTGATTTGGTTTTAACATTAATACATATGTCACTGTATCAAAAGGATACTTTCCTACAGCCTTGAAACGCCGTGAAAAATACGTAGCTTTCGTTTCATACGCTACACCGTATCGTGCATCTATTAGTCCCGTTATCATGCCTGTTCATCGTACCGTATTTGAGCATTTTGGCATGTATATATGAAAATAATTGTGACCTGCCGCCCCTCATCTAAAATCCTATATATTGATTTGTTGGGGCATTCAGTAACAACGAGTCGACGGCAGAGGCGTCCAAAGTGGGCGGCGTCCCCAGTGCAGGATGCCGTGGGCCTGAGCTGACAGCTTGGCCCTGTTCAATAATAAATAAATACGTGGACTATACCTCCTCACATATATATAGTCGAACCTGGCTATAACGAAATTTTCGAAGTAACGCATTTTCTAACATTCCCATTGTTTGCCCCCCCTCAGGCCCGTAGCCAGGAATTTTTTGCGGGGGGGGGGGGGGGGGGACACTTGCTGAAAACCTTGACTATTTGAGAAAAACACATGGCTTCGTTATTTATTTTCGGTAAAACGTTCTCCTCCGTCAAAATTTCTTCGGGGGGAAGGGGGGGGGGCTCTGGCCACGGGCCTGGCCCCACTGCAACCTACGTATCGTTTTTTCGCGATTTAACGAGTTCATTTTACACTACACTTACAATTTAACGAAGTCCTCGCGCATCGCACGCACGGAGTCTTTTTGATAGGCAGATGCGAATGAAAAATTTAGGCGGGACAAGTAGGGCTTAATGCACAAATTTTGCCGGCGGTCGTATGCTATGCAGGATGGCCCGAGTTTCTACGAATCTCTACGAGCTCTAGCGACACCCCCTTTTGAGCGAACTAATAGTGCGAAAAGGTCAAATCCCCTCAGCGCGCGCCGCGTTCCATTGGTTACGACGCAACGCGGCGTCACGTCAAAGGCGGTCGACAATGTTGGGTGGCGTCTTCAAATGCACCCATGCAAGAAAAGTGTCAGAAATTTTTACTGCTGATATTTTTTAGTGGTACGGACTGCTTAAATTTATTTTCGCGCGTTCAATGTATACACTGAATATTGTTTACAATAAATATAGTACCGTGACCTCCGAGATTAGCTCCGTCCGAGCGCCTTTCAATAGCGCGCGACCGGACCTAATCGCGGATGCCGCGTGTATCATAATTATGATCGTGAAAAATTTTGTGCCTTGATGTAAATGGAAAAATTATCCCCAAAGTAATGAGCGGCGGGAAGAAGGCGGCTATTGCTGATAGCTATACAGCATTTCATCGAGCTCGTTCGCCACAATTTTGAAACTGAAGGACCTGAATTGGATAGGATTTTTCTGCGTTAACGCAAATTAAGTATTCTAGCGTTCATGAATCGGCGTCATCCCGGCATATACGGGCCGCTATAACGCATTCATGAGCGCGGCATCACTCGATGGCTGCGAGCGTTCAGCGCTCTAGACGGAAGAACGTGCATGAATGCGTTCATGCGCGTCTGCTGTCAGGTTCTTATACACGAGAGGTCACCCGATATATGGAAAGTTACCATATATCGCTACGTTAGTGCAACGCACGCTGTAATGCAATGCGGCGTGCGTGCGTGCGTGCGTGCGTGTTTGTGTGTTCACCGACAAGTGGGTTATTGCCGACAGCTAGCGTGGATTGGACAGCTATAGCGTGGTTGGCACTGCACATTGAAACTTGTTACACGTACTATCGGCGCCGAATGAAACGCGAGCAGTGGTGCGCGTGGTGCAGTTTGCAGCCTCATGATTAGAGATAGATGCACTTATGCCATTTGCGCCTTCGCAGCACATCAATGCTTTCGATCGCGCAATGCTGCCTAAATGGATTTTCGCGCCTGTCACTGGTGATGACTCGACGATATACCGTTGCTAATGCTTGGGCCACGGGCTCCGCTGTTCGCATTTCATTTGATGCCGATAGTGCCGAAGTGGAAAAAATCGGCGAAAGGGCCAACAAGAGGAACAACAGCACAATTTCCCACTCTCTTTCCCATTTTGCCGATTATTGCTTTTCTTTACCTCGCTGTAAGAAGATTGAATGTTATTTCGTACAATGATCGCACCATGCTCTATTAGGACTCGACCGTTAATTGAGAGTGCTTTCCACATTTTTATTGCAGATACATCTTATTACGAGTTTCCGATTCAAAAGCTTTGTATTTATTTAAGTTAGTATGAGTACACTAATTCTGTTGAGCGTGCTTTCAGACGACCGTAAACGAGTCAGAAAACGTCGATTTATTAACGTAGGGATTACAATATGCTGCATAAGAGAACGCGGAAAAAACTTATCAATATTTCGTAGCACCGTAGTGCGTCCCCTTAGTCCTCGTGCTCTCAACCTTCTAATAGTGTTGTCTAAGTTAGTTACGACGCGCTCACACAGCAGCTGCTGAAAACTTGGATCTAATTAAAGGCTGTTGCCTGTTTTGAATGACATCACACGTCGTTCGTCGCCATACATGCAGGCCTAAAATTTAATGGCTAGCAGACGACACCAGGAGCAATCGACACTGAGCGTGCACCTGACGGCAACTCGGCTCGATTTCGCGGAGCACTTTGCTTGAACATTCAGTGCAAATAGTTTTATGAACTTGCCCACTAATGTTTCAGTAACTCGAGCAGGACAGACCGGCCGGCAGCGCCCAGCAGCTTTCACGTCGCGAGCGTACGCTCGCAGAGCGGCGCCCGAGTCTCCGCGATGATGTCACACGCGAGAGGGCGCCACTCTCGAGGGCATCAAGGTGCCCTAATCTCGGGGCGAATAGCGACCAGCGCACACGTAGTACGACATTCGCACATGCATGCGTGGAAGGCGCGGTCCTGAAATACGGAAAAAGGAGCGAGCGACTCTGCTGACGGTTTCCTGCGCCAAGAAAAGTGGTGCCTCATAATCGTATACTGTCGTGCCTGATAATCATGTTGTGGTTTTGGCACGTAAAAGCTCAGAATTTCAATTTTCTATTTTACAGAGTTGTAACACAGTTTGCCGTATGTAACTTTTTTTTTTCATTGTGTGCATCCGATCTATTGATCATTGAATTAGGACTTCCACGCGCTGCCCTGTGTTTTAACGCGATAGCGTTAAAGAGCTCGTTTCGCAGGAATTCCCATGTCAGCGTCGGTGTCGGCGTCTATGTCGTTGGTTGTGAGCGAAATATCAGCGTTCTCCGTGAACGAAAAATCGAGAAAGATGTAAATAAAGTAAATAACAAAAACATCCGGTTTGAGTGCGAACCGAACCCAGGCCGTCTGCGTGGAACACCTACTTGCCACGCAGACGGCCTGGGGTGTTCTGCCACAAAGCCACGCCTGGGCTCGAAATTGCTTCGAAAAAAAAAAACACTATATGAATGTTATGTAGTGCGAAAAGTGTCTTTAAAGGGCCCCTCACCTAGAGCACTGCACGGGCCGGATTTTACGGCCCGGGCCCGGCCCGGGCCCGCTTTATGAAGCCCGAGCCCAGCCCGGGCCCGTGGTTGCAAGCCCGGGCCGGGCCCGGGCGTACTTGACCGTACCCAGCCCGAGCCCGGCCCGGGCCCGTCGTTCCAAGCCCGGGCCCGGCCCGGGCCCGGGCGTTCATTGCTAAACTAATCCAGGGCGCGCTTGTTCATGACCGGCCCCGACCCGGGACCGCTAGAGGATATTAGTTGTTGATGATGATTATTAATGATGCTGTGCGCTTTGTAGCGGGCGATCGGACGGAAATGCCGGTGTGTACATGCATCGAAATGTTGCCTTGCCCAAGGTGGTAGCTCAGCGGTTAAGCTGTTTCGCTGTTAAGTCCTAGGACGCGGGTGCGATTCCCGCGGCCGCGGCGACCGCAATTTGGTTAAGGCGAAATGCAAGAACACCCGTGCATATACTTATCTTTAGGTGCACGTTAGAGAACTCGAGGTGGTCGAAATTGATCCGGTGCCACTACGGCGTGCCTCGTAATCATATCGTGGTTTTGGCACGTAATGCCAAGGAATATAAATGAAATGTATCGTATGTGTCAACCTCGAATAAAAGACCGAAATCTTTATGCCTCCCATGGGAACAACCGTGATCTGGCCCATTGTTAGCGCTGCTATATATATATATATATATATATATATATATATATATATATCTATATATATATATATATATATATATATATATATATATAATATATATATATATATATATATATATATTATATATACACACCCGGGTGTCCCAGCTATCTTTAGCCAAGGGTTAAAAAATACAATATTAGTGGCAGGCGAGTGAAATCACTTGCAAATTAATGACAGTCACCTGCACTACAGACAATTTTTTGTTTGCTAATTAAGCAATTTGTTAATTATGATTATTTAATTAAATTGCTCAATATTGACTGTAGGCAAGAAATGCGGCTTGCAAAGTTCGAGAGCGTCTTCAGAAACCCCAATTCTATTATTTGCGATGAAGAAAGTCTCACGTATACCATTTTTTCCAAGCTGCAAAGAAAGCCCGCGAAATACAAAAAGAACCACGTGACTAGCGCGTTCGCACGCCTCGAGAATGCTGCCCTCAGCCGTGGTTCGAGCGAACAAAATCAGCTGCGGCCGCGACTCGCCGGCTCCGTTGCAGCGATAGGCCGATAAGGCGACGGTGGTTTTTTTGGTCCGCGTCAGCCAGTTGGCGCGCTTGACGGTGCAAGTTGTAGCGAGCGCGGGCCAAGAAACCACCGTCAACTTATCGGCCTAGCGCCGCAACGGAGCCGCCGAGTCGCGGCCGCAGCTGATTTTGTTCGCTCAAAACGTGGCTGAGGGCAGCATTCTCGCGGCGGGCGAATGCGCTAGTCACGTGGTTCTTTTTGTATTTCGCGGGCTTTCTTTGCAGCTTGGAAAAAATGGTATACGTGAGACTTTCTTTATCGCAAATAATGGAATTGGGGCTTCTGAAGACGCTCTCGAACTTTGCAAGACGCATTTCTTGCCTACAGTGAATATTTAGCAATTTAATTAAATAATCCTAATTAAAAAATTGGTTAATTACCAAACAAAAAATTGTCTGTAGTGCGCAAGGTGATTGTCAGTAATTTGCAAGTGATTCCACTCGCCTGCGTCTAATATTGTATTTTTACACCCTTGGCTAAAGATAGCTGGGACACCCTGTGTGTGTATATATATATATATATATATATATATATACACACACACACACACACGTGTCACTTCAGCTTGGCACAGTATACCTTAGACCATGGAATGCCTAACATTCGCGTGTGCTCGAAGGCCCGCATTACGCCTTTTAATGAGTGGGTCCGAGTCCGGCCCGGCCCGCAGCCTCAAGCCCGGGCCCGGCCCAGGCCCGCGGCGTCAAGCCCGGGCCCGGCCCGGGCCCGCACTTTCAAGCCCGAGCCCAGCCCGGGCCCGCCGGAAAACGCTTCGGGCGGCCCGGCCCGGCCCGCGGGCCGGGCCGGCCCGGGCCCGTGCAGTGCTCTACCCTCACCACCCCGCGTTCAAAGACGAGGGAGTGGTTTCCTCCTCGCCTTCGCTACCCTTCCTACAGGCGATATCTCCCCCGCGCCACTTATTTCTTAAAAGCACGTGTGCCATGTCGGCACTAGGAGTTGACCCTATCAAGATTTCGCGCTTGTCGGCTACACGCTGTTATCTCCGTTTGCGCAGTCGCAAACACAGAAAATGAAGTGAAATCAGTTGATCGCGCACGATATTCATGCGAGGCAAGGAAGAACACATGGGCGTCTGCATGGCACATCAGTGCGGGAGGCAATTCACATCTAATATTTTGCGTATATGGACCAATCGAGAGTATGTACTATATAGACGTCACGGTAATCACTGTTCTGCGTCACGAAGTGACGAGAACAGTGAACAGGAGAGAATACTGCGCTCGTTTTTTGCATCTTCAGATACGGGTGAGGGGCCCTTCAACACATGTAATAATGCGTGGCAAAAGCGTTGAATTTTACCAGGCGTCAAAGCATATGAGTTGCGCAACGAGTGGGTGGTTTAAAGTTCTACACATGGCAAAGCGCTCAGGCATAACTAATAATTATCAGCAGCAACAGCATCAACAAATTGGATAGATGCGCAGATGCGCGTGTTGCCGTACGGAAGCTGGGTAATTTGCCAATTGGCAGAAGGAAGAATTGTGGCGTAGTGGGCAATTCGCAACTGTACTTGCTGCAGGCATTCTAGGATAGTTTGAAACGGCCTATATTACGCGCACAGACGACGCTTTCCTCGCGGCACGGCTGTGTCCACCGAGAACCGAAGCGAGGCTAGCGATTGAGAAGGCGATGCGCACGGGGCCCGATTACATTATCGCGTTCTTCTCTTGAAGGCGTAGCTCAAGAGTCCCCCAATTTTTTTCCACCTCTGTGACGCTTGTCGCTCATTTCGTTTCGTTTATTGTTTTCGGTGCGTCACTCTCGGTTTTTTTTTTTCTTTTCGTATATACAAGCCCAAGCGGGAAAATGATAGCGAACTTTCCAAGGCTAAATCTGCCTTTTATTTATTTTTGACGACACAAACGTTTATTTATTTGCATGCGCAGGTGATTCAATCTCCAATGTTTTTGTGGTCTCGAAACGCGTGCTATATACTAACTGTCTCCCAAACTGTTGCATTCGTCCGTAGCGTTTTGTTTGTACAAAATCGCGAACGAACATGTACACATGCTTATATTGTTTTTCTTCTTGTGGTTTGTTTGTTGCCATCAAAAGGGGTTAAAATGTAAGCAAATGTTATAAACAAAAATGTTTGAGTTCGACAAGTGCTGGGGAGCTAAAACCATTCGTTACGTAAGTACAGCAACATAAGAATAGACAAAATTCGTCAGCGCTTTCGTCTTTTTTTTTATATTGGTGTGTTTCTTTGTCGTCCTTGTTTTTTTTTTTTTTTATGCGCGCTGCTGTAAGATATCATGACTGACAAACTAGCCCACCATAGCCTCTTAAGCAGGGGACACATTACCTCGTTTTTTTTTTTAGACATCAGCAGACACTGAAATCGTCCGATGTGTCCTCTGCATGCTCTAACGTATTGTGACCTATAAGAGCGGACGATGTCACACGGATGCCGACTGCTTATCCCGCCTTCCTTCAGTACACACCAATGCTGACGACGATGACATTGATCACTATTTAGTTTCTGTCTTGTCCGACTTCCCAGATACCAGCAGCTTCAAACGTGAGCAACAACGCGACCCTACCCTGGAACCCTTGCTCGAAGCTGCACATAACTCCGCCGACAAGCACTTTACAATTTCAAATGGCTTGCTGTACAAGAGAAACTATTCAGCCGACGGCCTCCCGTTGCTTCGTGGTGCCGGAAAGCCTGCGCCAGGTCGTCCTTCGTTCTATGCACGATGACATAACATCCGGTCATCTCGGTTTCACACGTACGCTACATCGACTACGTGAGAGGTTCTACTGGCCGAAAATGTGGAAGACAACAAAACAGTACGTCGCCAGCTGCGCTATATGTCAGCGCCACAAGCAATCCACCACTGCTCCGGCAGGTTATTTGCAGCCCATCTCACCACCGACATCCCCTTTTGAAAAAGTCGGCATCGACTTGCTCGGACCCCTTCCTAAGACCCCATCCGGCCACCGATATGTTATAGCGTGCGTAGATTATTTAACTCGTTATACGGAAACGGACGCACTGACATCGGCCACAGCAGCCGCTGTTTCCTCTTTTCTGTTACAACGGGTCATATTGCGTCACGGTGCTCCACGGGTTGTCATCAGTGACCGTGGACGGCAATTTATGGCCGATGTGGTTGAAAAAATTTTGCGCCTCTGTGGCTCCTCTTATCGCCACACCACCCCTTACCATCCGCAAACTAACGGTCTCACTGAGAGAACGAATCGAACTCTTACGAATATGCTATCGATGTACGTTGATGCTGACCACAGGAACTGGGACGCCGTCTTACCGTTTGTTACTTACGCATATTACACCGCCAAGCATGAAGTTACTGGACATTCGCCTTTTTTTCTGCTTTACGCACGAAACCCACGGAGCTTTCTGGACACCCTCTTACCTTTCTCGCATGAGGAAGATCTGTCCATCGCTCAGACGTTGTGTCGTGCTGAAGAAGCACGTCAACTAGCGCGCCTTCGAACATTGTATTCTCAAGAACACAGCAAGAGTCGCTACGATGCCAAGCATATCCCCGTAGAGTTTTCTCCTGGCGACTATACGTTTGGCTGTGGACTCCTGTTCGTAGAAAAGGATTGTACCGGAAGTTTCTAGCAAACTATTCCGGCCCATTCGTGATAGTCACTCGTCTCAGTGACGTGAATTACGTTGTCGCCCGGGTCACAGCCAATAACCGGCGTTCGCGCGTTACGCAAATTGTTCACGTAGCCCGCCTCAAAAAGTACCATCATAGGCATATTTAACTCGCTCGGCGAGCTTCATCTGCCGCCGGGGGAAATGCAACGAAGATGCGCGAGCGTACGGGTCGCGGAAGAAGAAGAAGGGTAGTGGAGCCGGCGCTTGGATTGTGTGGTTGGGTGAACCGGACTAGGCCTGTCCCAGAAGTACGCTGCTCTTTCCCAACGCCATTTCACCTCCTCTGTAAATAAACACAATCACTCGTAACAGGATAATATAACCACAAGGTTGTGGTTATATTGTTGAGACATGACAAATGCGCTTATTGTATGACACGCTGAACCAAGACGCAGGAATACAGGACGAGCGCTTATTAATTGAGACACATGAAAAAAGTACTTACATACGGCATAGTACCCACAGGAACAAGATACAGGAACACATGGAGAGCGCTCGCCCTGTGTCCCTGTATCTTCTTTCTGCGCGTATTACCGTAACTGTAACCGTTGCCCGCCATAATATTCGTGGTTACATTGCCGCGTTGCTCGCGTCTGAATCTCCCATGAAACGCAGTATTTTGCGCTTGCTAAGGGCTCGGAGAAAGCACTCTCGTTAGTGCCAATGAAAAGGTGAAGTAGCAATCGCTCTGGAGCTTTAAAGCAGCGCCGGTTCAGATAGTCGATCAACCTATCGCTTATCGCAGGGTCGACGGCGCTTCCTTGCCGTGTGCCGCCGTCAAAAAATTTGACGCGCTGTGAAGCCGATGTCTAGAACCGCGGCCGCTCACTTCGCCACGGCCCGCGCGCACGGTTGTTTCGCTCGAAGTATGGCTGAGAGAGCTGGAATACGGCAGCGCACAAGCGCGTTCACGTGGTTTTGTTTCATATTTCGCGGGCTTTCTTTAAACGCCGGAAACAATCACCACGCAGCATGTATACGCTGCCACAAAAAATTGGATGGTTCGTTTTGGTGTGCCCTCTAGAACGTAACGAAACGCACTTGGTCCTCAAGTGAATATTAAAGATTTTGCATAATTCATCTTAGTTAATTAACGGATTAAGCGCAATATAAAGAATACTCTAACGAGCTCCATATGACGGCATACGCCATATGTCGTACGTTAGCTCCGTTCAATTGCGGTCAACCACTTTTTTCTAAATCCCAGGTTCTTGTTACGTGGAACATCACGTATACACTTACGAACGAGGGCCTGTATTCACAAGGGCGTCTTACGCTAGAATTTTTTCTAAGAGAAATTTGCAGCCAGTTGGGATGCCGGACATGTCTTTAGTGAGACTGACTGGCTAATGGCAATGAACACTTGTACGAACGTAAAGATTTGTGAATTTGTCTCGATAAGATTTGTCAAATCGCTCCCGCGGGGCCCGACTTCACAAGCTGGTATTCACGAAGCAGTTTTATTTGTAAATACCAGCTTGCGTCCATATGCTTGGACGAGCTCTCATGTTATCAGCCCAGCTGCACTGCTAAACAGGGTGGTCATCCACGTGACTGTTATGCACTGGGTCGCGCGTCAGTGGCAAGGGGGGAGCGGGCAGCCCAACAGTCGCCGCTGCGCCACTGTCGTCGGACTGGTTTCACCCGACCTGGCCGATTCTTACGACATGCTTGCGCAGAGAAAATCGCTCGAGGGAAAGTCTCGATCGCTGAACAAGGACAAGGTCGCCGAGGGAAGACCCAGGAATCTCAAGGTTGCCATCTGACGCGCCGTCACGTGACCACACCGTCGGTCAGCAAACAAGTTTCTGCGGTTCGATACTTCTCTCTCTCTCTGTCGCTCTCTCATAATGGTACTCGCTGGACATCTCCAAAAAACTTCTACCAATTATTTTGGGCTGTCCTTACAATCTGCCAAAGTGTAGGTGCGTCATAGGCGCGCGCTCCTGTTTTGCCATGGACTGTGACTGCGCTTCTTATATCTGTCTTTTCAAGACACCCCGGCGCTGTCTGCGCCTCTCGGGTGGCGTCGGTCACGCGACTCTGCGTGGTCGTGGTGACGCAAACTGCCCTGCGTCTTTGTGGGTGATAAGCGTGTGACGACGCGGAAAAGCTGCCAGAGACGTTACTATCGCGACCTGTTCCAGAGCGTGGTGCGCCTGGTCCTTTCCCAATCCGCACGTAGTGCCGGTCTCAGCATCGGGCCAAACGGGCTCGCGAGCCCTCGGCGCTGTTTTTCAGGCGCGGCCGATGCCCTATGAGACGCTGCTCACTTGCACTGCGAAAGTCTAGCGAAAGTTGTCAGAAAATATAGTAGCGTAAGGAAAAATGCAAAAATAAATGGGGCACCTGACCTTTATCAGAACAGTAATGCGTCGGGCGAAGCATACTTTCGTTTTGGCGGATTGGAGCTTCTCACCCGCATGCGTCTACTGTTTAGCTCGTGCTACGACGACAAACTCACAATGAACTCACAGTTTGTCGCTCCTCTTTCTCTTCCCTGTCCTTTTTTTTTATTTTTCAAATTTTGCGCCAGGAACAGCATGTTCAGCAAACACAATGAGGTCACTGGTGCAGAGCAGACCATATGGCGGGCACGCCGCTTTGATCTCTTTTTTCCCAGCTGTCTCGGTAATTTTCGTGCTGTTACTGTACGAGTCATCACCAACGCACAAAAAACATCCGCTGTCCTGCGCATTACAGGGGATGACGGATAAAGGGTTACAAAGAGCGCACTTGGTGGTACCGGCCAGGAACCGACGCTTACTCCTGCTCTTTTCTTTGTGCAGGTTAGTAACAATTACTCTGTAACCTCATTAAGAGACGATGATGTAACCCTGATGGTGCTGCCAAGTCCACGCTTTCTTGTTGCCTTGATTGTTGATTGCTATGATGTGTGTAAGCTGTTGTTACTACCATCGGGTGATGTTGAGCTAAATCCCGGTCCGAATTCAGATTCGGAACCCGATACCCGTCCTAACAATTACCTCTTAAAACAAATACTCAGAGAACAAAGTAAAACAAATAAAACGTTAAAGGAAGTAGTGGCTAATTTGAAGAAGGTATAACGAACTGTGGACAATATGGAAACCAGGCTTACTAAAATCGAAAACGATATGGAACGACTTAAACACTGCGAAGAAAAATTGGCCGAATATGAAAGTGAGTACGACACCACGAAAGGTGAAATTGAAAGTCTTGCACTGAAACTGGATAATTTAGAAAACAGAAGTCGACGCAATAT
Source organism: Rhipicephalus sanguineus (assembly GCF_013339695.2). Lineage (NCBI taxonomy): Eukaryota > Metazoa > Arthropoda > Arachnida > Ixodida > Ixodidae > Rhipicephalus > Rhipicephalus sanguineus. Next base: position 242,919,072 of record NC_051176.1, read on the forward strand.
CTTGATTATTTATGGTGTAAGGGAAGAGCCTAACGAAGATGTTATCTTACTGGAAAAGAAAGTAAAAGAAGACATTCTGAAACAAACGCTCGGCATCGAAGTAAAAACCATCAAAAGAATTCATAGAATAGACACCCCGTAGAACCAGCCAAGGAAGGCCAATCATCCTACGTCTTTTTTTCTACAGTGAAAAAACAAAACAAAAACAAAATCCTGTCTTGCTGTTATGAACTCAAGGGTACGCCCTTATCCGTTTCCGAAGATTTTTCCAAAAGAGTAAGGGACATGCGTGCGCACTTATGACACTCTGCGGCAAACGAAAGGGCTAAAGGAGCAAAAGTCAAACCATCGTTTGATAAAGTCAAAGTCGATGGGAAAGTTTATACTTCGGACCCAGTAAAGAATGCTAGAACAGACATATCACAGAAAGCGAGTCTACCGCGAAACACCCCATCAACTTCATCTACGCATAAAACTTCTACAAATAAGAAAAATTCGAAATGACAGCACAGTACTAAAACAGAATCATTTCCCTCAATGCCAGAAGCGTGCTAAACAAAATTGATCAACTAGAGAACCTAGTCTTGTCTTACCAACCTCACGTTATAATAATGACAGAAACTTGACTTCACTCCGGAGTACGTGATTCAGAAGCTGTCCCTTCCTTATACAGACTTCTCCGTATGAACAGAGGGTCAAGAGGCGGTGGCGTAGTGGTAGCAGGTAAAAAAAAGTATGAAATCGTTTGAACTCGATGGCATTCCTGACCATGAAGGCGTCTGGTGCAAAATAACGTATTGTAACAAAAGCATAACCGTAGGAGGGGTATATCGGCCTCCAAATGCGGCACCTGACTACACTGAAATGATTCATGATTATGTTTCAAAGCATACTAACTCTAAGTCAAAAATTATCCTTGCCGGAGATTTCAATCTTCCCGGAATAAACTCGAACAATTGTTCACATGATGGTCGTGACGTCGCGAGTTCAGAATTACTACTGGACGTGGCGTTGAAGTTTTCATCGAATCAACTAGTAACTGATAACACTCGTATCACTCCAACATCACCGCCTTTACTTGACCTAGCGTTTTTAAGTAGTACATTAGAATGTTCTTCTGCGTCCATCGAGAATGGCATTTCCGATCACAAAGCGATTACCTTAACCTGCCCCATTTCATACACGAAGAAATACAAAAAGCCACTACCTACTTGCTTTAAAGATTACACACATGCAAATGATCCTGCTGTGCTAGGTTTCCTGGAAACACAGTTTCATGAATTCATTGAGCTAACAGACGTAAAATAACTGTGGGCGCGTTTTAAAAGCATTGTTAAATATTGCGAAGACACCTTCATTCCGAATAAAAAGAAACGCGTCAACCGAGAATATCCTTGGATAACGCGTGAAATAATTCAACTGAAAAGAAAAATAAAAGCAAAAGCCCGCTTCTTTAACACTACGTTAGCTTCGTTTATGACGCACTGTCCCCGAAAATTTTGGCGATACTTATCAGATGAATGAGACTCAACCTCACAAATTAAATATTAGGAATAAGTCATTAAGGATCCCGAGCACATTGCTAATGAGATGAATAAGTTTTTTCAGCCAATTTTTACAAAACATGCCAGTAATGCGGTACTGCCCCTTTATGCTGTGAAAGTACCCATGGAAGAATTAATTGTACGTGAAGAGGGCATACTTTCTCTACTACGAAAGCTTGATCTAAAGAAATCCACGGGCCCCGATCAGATCACTAACTCATTTTTAAGCCGATATGCTAACTGGACATCTAAGTATCTCTTTAAAATATACACGTTATCTCTTCAAACTTCAGATATGCCAGACGACTGGTGCAACGCTGTAGTAGTTCCTATTCATAAATCAGGCTCAAAACTAGAAATAAGCAACTTACGTCCATTGTCGCTTACGAGCTCGTGTTTCAAAGTAATGGGACATGTGCTTTTCAAGGCCATAGTAACTCACCTAGAAACAAACGAACTTTTTTATAAACAGCAGCATGGTTTCAGATCAGGCCTCTCAACTTTAACCCAGTTAACTGAATTAACCCACGACATAACCAACGCAATTAACGATAACGGCCAATTAGATGCCATATTTTTAGACTTCTCTAAGGCGTTCGACGTTGTCCCGCACCAGGATTTAATCTCAAATCTATCGGCTTTTGGTATTGATCACGAAATAGTGTCCTGGATTAACAGCTTTTTAACTAAACTAAAACAGAGCGTAAAAATTGATAATCATCTTTCACAACCACTTTAAGTTTATTCTGGAGCACCTCAGGGATCGGTTCTTGCATCTCTGTTTTTTTTTTTTTTTTTTTAATGTTTGCTAACGACATCCATTTTTCCGTTGAAAACTCTGTTCAGATGCGACTGTTTGCCGACGACTGTGTCGTTTACACAGCCGTACGCAACTCAGACGACCAAATTAAACTTAACAATTCACTCCAGACAATTTATTCCTGGTGTAACACTTGGGGCATGAAATTAAACACATCAAAAACTCACTGTATTTCTTTCACAAATAAGAAACCCCCCCCTTAACTTTACGTGTACGATCGGAAGCTCAATTATCGACAAAAGCAATCAAGTAAAATACCTAGACATCACACTCACGCCGAACCTTGACTGGGAACCACATATTTTGGCCATGTGTCAGAAAGCAGGAATGAAACTATCTTTTTTGAGAAGAAAATTGCGCACTGCACCACCACTTATTAAACTAAATGCCTACAAAACACTAATTAGACCATGTTTAGAGTACGCCGAACTCATCTGGAGTGCACATCAAAAGCACCTCATTCGTAAAATTGAACGAATACAAAAATTGGCAGTGGGGTTCGTATATTCAGATTTCGCGAGGCAGTCCAGTACTACAGGCTTGCTCGCAAGGGCAAACTTAAAACCCCTTTCGCAACGCAGAGTAATCTCACGATTAAAATTCCTTTACCACTTATGTCGTGGTCACTTCCCCATATCACGTTCTCATTACTTGCAAGATCCGCATAAGCACACATTGCGACTAAATCATTCTGAAACAATCCGACAACCTTTAAGTCGTGTCAACGCTCTCAAACATTCTCTTTTTCCGTCGGCTATCTCCCTCTGGAATACCTTACCTAATGATATTGTGTGTTGTAATACAATTGACTCATTCAAGAAGCTCATACAGTGTATCGAATTTGCACCATGAATTTTTGACAATGTATGCATTTTCATGCATGCATGTACCCGCTCCTTCATGGGCCGTGAAGGGCCTGCAGTATATTCAAATAAAAAAAAAACGCACAATACGCCGCAACTCCGGTCTGTGTTATTCTGTATTTGAATGTTTCGCAGTGACACTGCACAATATTCTACTCAACAGTTGACATAGGCGTTGACACCGCATAAATAGCGCGCGTGGTAGTTACGAGCAGAACATGCAAGTAAGTGTGAGCCAACAAAATTGCTATGACGTGTGCAACAGAGCTGGTCTACAGCAGAGAGTAAACGAAAAAAGGAAAGAAAGCGGACATACACCACTTATCACAATCATCGGGAAAAGTGTTTTGCGCATGCGTTTCAGAGCCTCTTAGTTTTGTGTAAGTTTTTTTTTCTTTTTGTCTTTGTAAGCTCAGCACTCTCCCTGCGTGTTTTCTCAGCTCATTGCGAAACATGTCACGATCAACAGCACCTTTCTTGGCGTAGACATTGACTCGTGCTTAATATACGGCTTCTTAATGCGACTAATCTTACGACGTATGCGGATTGGGTTTTTCTAGGCAACAACATGCGCATTTACTTTAAGGAACAAAATTATTTACTCTCTGTGCGAGAATTTCGATATTCCTCCAGCAGATCTAATAGGATATCGAAATTCCTTTACCCATCCTGTCGTTGAGACTGCGCGGAACGAGAAGGCACTTGTCCTCAGCGTTTTGATTTGTTGAGGGGTTCGACATCCTTAAAGGAAACTTTCGCGCCCAATGGCTACTGGCCCACGGGAACAATTGTCTTCTTTACCGTCGTCTTGTCTGTTTTTTTCTTTCGCCATCCAACACAGTGTTGCCGACCAGACATTCATACTGGTTGACTACCTTCTCTTTCATCTCCTATTTTTCTCTTCGCTCTGTCCCACACACAGACACACACGCGTGTCAGCGGTCGTGCGCCGTCTTGGTTTTTCAAAGCTACATATCAACCACACAACAAATACTCGGGATTTTGCACTGTTTGTATGGGAATACGTGAAGTAGGAAATAAATCTGGTATGGTCCTTTTCTCTTCGTGAGATGCGATGTTTTGTCTGTGAAATGGGATAACGCTCCGTTTGTATTTTATCTCTGACCACATCTTTTTTTTAATTTATGCCTTTCAGGCACGGTCCTGTGCCTGTGATGTACTGCGGGACGTCAGGCGCAAGGAGTACCGCGAAAATGAACAAGGTGCAAAGCAGGAACAAGCTAGTCGTTAAGTGCGAGCCGTATTTGACTTGACGCTTCTCGGAGGAGCGGCTAATTCACGCATTCTATCGCTCTGCAATTGGCACTGGTGTATCCTGCATACCGAGCACTTTCAATGTGCACTGCTGTACACTGAAATGGGAAAGAGATATGAAGACCTCTATCGGGACGCTAATCGCGATGTATTCAAATGTACATAAACGGTGGTGAGCGCGCTATTTGTCGAGTCAAACGTGAGGCAACTTACGCTGTCTGGGAACATACTGGCACCGTTTGTGGCCACCCTTGGCACGAAAGCGCGACCAACTGTTTCCCTGCTCGGCTCGAACCCGAAGTTTTGCAGCGCGGCACCTGCCGTCAGCTGTGTGTCGCTTTTTCTCGAGTCCCACGCACCGCGACAGGATGCGCTCTGCTGTCACGTCTATCGCCACGTGTACGCCGATCAATAAAAGCAAACAAATGAAGCGACGTTAGCATGTACCGGGAAAGCTTGCACGTACACCCGAAAAGCAAACAGGAAGAACCGTTGATGTTCAGGTGCGTGCCTCTCTTTTTAGCCTCCTGCGTACGCAGCGGGTCCTGAATGGGCGGTTGATCGCTCTTTGTCTGGTGCTTTAAATCTATTTATGCACGTATGCAAAAGGTCCTATCTGGCGCCATTTTTGCAAGTGTGTACCGCGGCGAACTAAGACGTCGTGCCCTGCAGCATGAGGGCTTACGCGATAATTATGCGGTCATGTAAGAATTCTGGCTTCTGGAGGCAAACGTGACATTGCGCTGCTTTCAAATATACTGCCGTTCGGCGTTGCGTCCGCAGAATGCGATAGCAGACCTTCATGTACCCCCTTTTTCTTCGCTTCAGTTCATGATAAAAGAAGGTATGCTTGCAGACAGGGACACAAGAGAAGAGATGAAGACAACAAAAACGCCTTTTGTGTTCTCTTTATCTATTTTCTTTGTGTCCGTGTCTGCACGACTTAACCTGTTTTATCATGAATCCGTACCACCTACCTCAACTTTTTGTCGTTCTGAGCTTCAGTTCACCAGCATTTTCGAGTAAAAGCCCCGATATCGCAAATCTGACAGCGGAAGTAGCAAAACATAAAAGACGCCGTGCTGAGCAATCACATACCGCACAAATTCGGCACAAAGATCCTTCGGCTCGCTTCTAAATAAGTACACCTTCTAAATGAAATCTCAGAAAAATACGTAAGAGATACCGAATTCATTTCTTACAATGGCCTTTGTGAATTATGCCTGTAAACACGCTCTGATTGAGCACTGACAGTTGTCCTTTTTAGGATCTTCAACAGACAGCGCAGAGCGAACAACAGACAAGGAAGGGAACGAAGACGAGCGCCAACTAGCCCAATCTCAAACTATTTTTTTCAAGAACTTGTACAATAATTTCGGCCCACGTTTTCCAAATTGTATATTGCTGCCGTGTTTTCACTGTATATTAATTTGCTTTTGTTTTTCGTTCATTGCAGTTTGCTATCCATAAGTATGTTTCCGTTAGTAGAATTTTTTTATTTTGTGACTGTACAAACTAAATTTATCGCAGCCATTACAACATGATTATTCTGTACACTGTTGTCCAACCTTGCAAGCATGTGCCATTTCAAGGTACCGTACGCGTACATTGTAGCTGGGCTTTCGTTTATTGATGAAGCAAAATTAAACTTGACTAAAGTTACTCGTACTTGAATAGTGTCATAGAAGTTACATGTTATCACTGGCCGTTCTACTTGCGCACGGGAGTCGAGCAATCTGATAAGGTTTAACGCCAGAAATCATGTATATGCAAAGTGAAAAATTACTCCCCCCACCCCCGTAATTTTTCAATTTTGAATGTGTACATGTACAGTACCCACGGATTCAAATGAGTCATCAAATTTTTAGTATAACGACTGGTATTCGCAATTGCTCGAGATAACCACGTCATATCGCTATGGTCTCTAAAGATAATATTGGCTCTTATCTACGCGTTCGAGTCAAAATTACGCCGATATGATACAAACTGAAGACGGTGGAGACGAAAGTATGTGCTTTACTTAGCCCTAAATTGTCCTGTTTCAATCCGTGAGCACTGCACACGCACGATAACACATGGAGTATGCTTGAACCCCCTCCCCTGCCTGTAAAAAAAATTTCTGGCTACGCCCCTGCATGCCTGCGAAAGATTTCTTTTTCTAAAACGTTCTTTTCATTTCCTGTTCTCTTTACGCTTCGTCATTGGCTCACAAGTCTGCACCTCAGCTGTTGCCGGGATCGACCACCAGGCGGGATGAACGATGCGGTAGGAATAGAACGGCCTATTTTATTCGTACCGCATCGTTCGTCCCGCCTTAAGGATCTTTTTCGTCCGGGATGAAAAAGATCCTTAGGAAATAAGGCACCCGAGGTTCTTTAACGCGAATCTCAGCGTGATTTCAGACTCTTCTAAGGTTTCAATTGGAGGAACATTAGAAGAGTCTGAAATCACGCTGAGACATTCCGACTATTATTAACTCTGCAATGTCCAAGCACAGTCCGACGTGTAGAAACATTAAAAGAACAAGTCGCACTGATACATTCCGACCCTACAGCGTTTACATTGCAGAACTCGTTCTTTATAATTTTCTTCCATGCGGAACTGTGTTTGCGTATTGCAGAGTTCATGTAAACGCTGTTGGTTGGGGATACCTCAGTGTCGCTTCTGGCATAACCCACTTGCACTGGCCTTTTCACGTTAAATATGTACCACGCAGACTGACGCCGTACATGCCAGCCTGCACGTTTCGGTGTTGCAAAATTCAGCAAAATGGTCTTGCGTGTCTAGTTTATATGATATAAGGAATACGGACTACATCGTAATATAGCGACGTATATTACGTATATATATATATATATATATATATATATATATATATATATATATATATATATATATATATATATATATATATATATATATATATATATATATATATATATATATATATATATATATATATATAGGACAAGGGCATGGCAAGGGACCGCTGCGTATGGTGTTACTTGTATTATCATGTCCTTGCGGTGAACGTGATGTTGTGTTCATTGAGACAGACAGTTGAATGAATATTTTGTAAACTAACCTAAATTAATCTTCAGTCGATGGACAAATCCGCGAGCAATACACGGTTTCAACAAGATGGCTGCGGAATCGCACCGTTTCTTTTAAGTCTCGCTGCGAGCTTTTGGCGTTAGGAAAAATAAAACTATATTATGACCGTCTGTGTCCAATTAAGCTATATAAAAAACTATATTATGACCGTCTGTGGGACACACGTATTTTTCCACCTCTCGCTGAGGTTCGTGATACCTCAGAATTGGGCGTACGAGAAGGTGTTTTTTAGTACTATTTTATTAGACCACGCATGAGAGCAGGGCAGGTGTTTTACTAGGTTTTTTGTCAGCAGGCACAACACGTACAATATATCAGTAACTACGAATAACTCGCGCTGCAATTTTCGCACGTTTATTTCTTTTTTTTTTTTACAGCATACGTGTGCTTATACTTCCGCGAAATGTAGGCGTAGTTGTATACACAGAACGATAACAGCCCGAATATCCGTTAGCAAGAGAGCAACGTGGTCGAAGTACACAAACAAAATATTACGCTGGCCCAATGCGAAATGTCCGACTCTATACGTAGCGAAATTAGGTTTTAGTGAAGCGGCGAATTAAATGCTGTGCAGTTAAGGGTGAGGCGTACGAATGCGTTCAATTTAATCCCATACAGTCACGTGTAATCTTATGAAATGTTTATGTTTATTCCGCAACAAAAGTCACGACTTCAATCTCACGCTTTTTTTTTTTTTTTACGTTTATGCAATGCACTGCTCACAAGCTATGCCGAAAACACCAGTGTGACCAATCCCTTTCGGTTGTATACGTCATGTGTTCAGGACACAGTAACCACAACCAAATCAGCTGGATGCACATTGTTATACGTCTACGCAGCGACGTGACGAGGTTGAGGTATATAACGCGTGTATAGAGTAATGTTGATTACGGGTGCATGCACGTATCTAGCTGCATGCGACGATTCTAACTGTATCTCTTTGGTCACAGTAGCACGTTCACATTCTTTAGGATTCTCCCAGAACGGACATGCGCTACATCAAAGAAACTGAACGCTAAACAAAATAATTGGTTGACTATAATAAGCGATTCTATTAAGAAACCTGTGTGCTTCATATAAAGCGATAAGCCCGAATTATATATGTCGAGGTTTTATGCAGGAATTGATGTGTTCATTACGCATAACAGAGGCGCCCTTACTTGCATTGCTCTTTTGGTCTATATCAAGGCCCTTTATCTACCGTGTACACGATGGCAGCCCGTAGGACCACCCGCTAAGTGACGGGAAGAGAAGAAGGGAAAATTTTTATTTTTTATTTTTGCCAATAATGACTTCTAGTTACTGCGAAGCTACTTCGATAACGTTTTACAGCGAAAGCTGTTATGAGATCACAACAACAATGCCGTAGTTGTCCGCTGCCGGTGTCCGGCTACGCGGACACCGCTGAAAGAAATGAAATAAATAAAAATATTTATGATCGGATAGAATTTGACCCCTGGCCCTCTGCGTGGCCGCCGAGTATTCTACCGCAGAGCCACGCTGGTGCTTGAAACTCCTTTGCAAAAAGACCCTATACACTCGTCATGCCGGGCAAGGAATCATTAATATATGTAGATAGCGTGGCAGAGGAGTAAAGTAACAACCAGGCGTCACACAATGCTAATCGCGCAACGAGTGTGTGGTTTAAAGCTTCCCACCCACTACGAAGTGCTCAGCCATAATTTTTCATCGTCATCAGCCACATGTAGCATCAACAAAGTGCACATAATGCCTCACAGGTGTGTAGCGGGTACCTCACTTATCCACAGAAAGAAGAAGAGTGGCATAGTGGGTGCTTCCCAACTTCACAAAAGTTATGATTTATGGCGTAGTGGATACCCTGCATGTGTACTTGACCCAAGACAGTTTCGAACGCGCTCTAGAAAGGCCGCCCTTCGAGCTTTCGCTGTGACTTTGATGCGCGTTCCGCGCAGGCCTGGCGTTTTTTTTTTTTTTTTTTTAAAGTTACCGTGCTTTATTTTAAATGCGAAGCATTTCTTAGCGAACCTTTGGCACTTTGAGCGTTTCTATTTACCTAGCCGCCTACGTCTGGGTGCTCTCATGATCGCCTCCTTAACTTAAGAGGATTTAACGAATATGACTGTCGGGTCATGACATGAATAACGTGAAAATCCTGTCGCGTACATCGTCAAACCCTTTCCTCCAGGCAGGTGTGGCACATACCCGTTTACCACGGGCCCCGGTGCACGAGTATGCGCCACAGGTGATCGACAGTTTATATCAATCCAGGGCCGGCGTGAACAGACATTGGTAATTTAAATGCGAGAGCGTTAAGGAAAACGGACATCGGCAGCGTTGACCCGAGGAATGGAAAGAATAAAAGTTACGATTCCAGCAGGAATCTAACCCAAACATTATGCGTGGCAATGAGGCATTCTACCACAGAGCCACGCCAGGTCTAGAAACTGCTTTGGAAAAACACCCTATGCAGGCGTAATGTCGCTGCAACGTCAATAGACCGATCTCACCGCGAGTTTCACTACGCCACCGCTAACGCAGTGCATGCCGGTACTTGTAGTACTCGGTACGTTCAGCTGCCTACAGCTAGTGCATTGACGAGCTGCATTAACGAGCTTTAGCGGCCTTATTTGGATGAATTGCGATAGTTGGGTTGTCGTGCTCTGTACAGGAATGCTACAACAGGGGCCTGAAGCAAAATGACTCGGATTTGCGTGTTCTCAAAGGATTTCAAGCTCCGACAGGAATTTGTGCGACAGTCAACGAAGTCGGACAGAGAGGCAACTACCGCGCACTTTCTTGTTCAACGTGTTTGTGAACTCCCTGTGCATGATGCATCGTGGTTTAGCAGTGCCCTATTGCGTCATAAAAACCTTGCTGCGCGAACGATGGACCGAGCAGCGACAGCAAAAGTTCATATAACGCGAGCTGGATCCCCTTGCCGGGCCGATCGCCGCCAGCGGCAACAGGTTGGATACAACGTCCTTTCCGGGCTCAACAGATATCGCTTTAATATATAGGAAGACCTAAACCGACCTCTCACCAAATGCGATGACGACTGTCAAGCGTCTAGCATGAACGAGACCTGGGATACAAGCCAAGATTATAACTGCATGTGTACAGCTCGCGCCGTGGAGCGCACGGCGAAAACTCGGCCGTGCCGGTATCGCAGCCAACTCCGCCGCCGGGATTTCCCTGTTCCTTTCAATATGCGATATTATTGTGAACGCATCGTAAAGCGGTCAACAGCGGTAGCAAAGCTGGACTTCTTTATGAGCGTAGGCTATTAACCGTACACTGCCGTTTCGAAGCGGTAGGCCTAGCGACGATACCGGCGCCGAGCCACCGGCTGAGGCCGCCGCCGCCAGCCGGAGCGAGCTACTGCTTATCCGCCGCATTGCGTGTGCCGCCAAAATCTCTTAATGACTCATCCATCCCTTGTACAGCAGGAAATATTATGCCATTCAGGAGATTTTCGTGATGTTAACCTTTGCCAAAAGGCATGAGCGGCCAGTCACTGTTCAGCGGACGCGCCTCTGCTTCACGGCGACCGTTTTATCTTCATTCACGTTTAACTTATTACTGTGATCGAAGTCCTGCGTTGACAACACAGCCTACATGGAAAGTGTCGCTTCGATAAAAAAAAAGCGCAATAAGCTTCTTTTTTGGTCCCCTTCGGCTTTTTTTTTTTCTCCTGTTGTCGCATAGCGGAGAGCTCTGCGCAGTTTGGGCAAGTTATTTTCCGGATACTGTAGCTTGTGTCGCTTGCGTGCTTGCGTTCACTGGAGAAGATATTTGCTCTCATGACGACAGGAACGTGATTTCTCTTTTTTTATTACTAATATTTATTCAGCAAAACGAGGCAAGCTCATCAACCCGACGAGACCACCTCGTCACACGTAAGCACTATCAAGTGTTCTTTTTTTCTTTTAGCGCTAGTATGCAGTTAACCTGAAATAAAACAACATACGTTGGAGGTGCGGACACAGTTTTCCACCGCGTTCAATCGTCTTGCGTGTCGAGGATTGGTGCAAAACGCCAATATACCTGAAACACGCAGCAAGCAGCCGCACCAGCAGCGCTCCGAAAACTACAACTAAGATGGCGACAGTGCCACTGTCGGAAACTCGCGCATGCGCAGATGGTCTGGTGGGATCGGTCTATTGAGGTTGTGGTGCTGGCTATGTATTTTTATAGCGAAGCAATAAACGCCACATATGTACTATCGTGAGCAATATGAGCTCGAACACGCGAGCGCATGTCTAATAGCCTCGAACTCTACATCGGCTGATTCGCAGCGGCCAGTGTCGGAAACAAAGTGGAAAGGGCGCTGCGCTTCTGCTAGCTATTGACACTCCCGCCTCGATATCGTTGCTGCAAAACGTCAGCTTATAGTGCGTCAGTGGCTACTAGCGGTCATATGAATTCACATCAGTGCGCACAGCCACACCCATCAGGCTATGCAGCTGCTGAGATATCAGTTGTGACGTAGCCTGCACTAATGCACAGGCCATGCTTGCATTATAACTAGGTGGTGTTGGCTGAGCATTTTGATGTCTCTTTTTTTATTTTGTTTTTCGTGCAATTTCTTTTGGCGTTATCATTGCTAGCGGCCGATGGCACGCAATCAGCTGCCATTTCGCAGCAACACTAGCGAAGCGGGAGTGCCAACAGTCAGCAGAAGAGCGCTCCTCCTTTCCCCTCCGGTTTCGGCAGCGCCATCCACGTATCACGTTATCTCGGTTTTGAGGCTATTCGCCACGCGGTCGCGTATTCGAGCTCATATTGCTCACGAGGCGTCATATCATATTAACGTCTGTGGTTCCAGTGTTGACTCCGCTTTTATAGCAGTCTAATAGACATTACATTTGTACTCCTATGATTCAGCAAGCTATATTGGATCATTGCTCGACCCCGGAGGAATACATTAACGAAAGTTACGTATGATATTCACATGATTGCGCCATAAAGTGCACTTAGCTTCGATAATACTGACGTATGTACCCTAACGTGAGAGCTGACGTTACGTCGCATCATAAGTTACCCTTTAAACGCCAGTGTTGGCGACGTGCCTGTTAAGCACACGATGTGCACACAGCTACTACACTTACAAAAACATGTCGATCCACCTCGTAACGCTTGGCTCAAAGCCATCAAATACAGCATAGAATTACTCGCTGACGGCTTCGCATGAAACCGATCCCCACAACGCGTGGGATCTGCCGAACTTTTTTCTCTCGAGTTAGGTTGCGTATGGGTAACGCGTTTCGATATATGGTTTTGCAAATCTCACCTGAAATAGGTTCAGTTCCCTGAACCTATTTCAGTGCCTTACTATGCAAATGTAAAACTCGTACCAACAATGCCGGTTTCCATGCAGATGAGGCAAGCGCTTAGAACGATAACAAATGTTTTATGTAGTTTGTCGCTCGCCTTAGCTCACTGTGCCAAGCATTGTCCTGCAATGCACACGCATTGATCCGCGTTCAAGGGCATCCCTTTCCATCTGTGCACGGTACCAGTTCTTGTGTACGTACGTATATTCTGCGGATACTGACACACGTGCCTTTGTGCCTCGATATAAGCAGCAACATCTGCGTAACATTTCCTGCCAAAAGCTGCTTCCGGTGATCATTATGGTTGTTCGTTGTTTGTCTGTGCTCAGCCCGATGTGAAGGTGTCATTTGGCTCGCTATTGATTTGTACTAGACTTTCGGTATGCAAAGTTTTTGAGCAGGGTCCCTGAGTTGTTGTACGATGAAGACAGCTAAGCCAGCTAAGTGGCTGCCAGACAGCCGCTTTTGTAGAGGCAACTAGCGCATCTATATACAGGGTGTTCAAAGTTAAGCTGTATGGTTTTGTTAAACTTCCGCACTGGGAAGAACGTGAAAACCACCTTCGCAGATAAGTTATGTATCCAGGAGGACACAAAGTGAGACAATAATCATCGCTGTCAGCCGCCTAATTAACTAAGATTGAATAATGAAATTTTTTAATGAATGCAGCAAGCGGACACGTTTGTATTGAAAAGTTGCAGGCAGTCGCCTTTCTACACAGTTCCACTTGGAATAATTCTTCTAGCAATGTCTGCGCCCCGAGATATCCCGCTGCAAAGTTTAACTGCGGTTTGCATGATTACGCATGCAAGACAGTGAGCACAGGCGCAATGTTCCTCCCTGATGTGACGAGCAGTCATTGCTTGCTATCGCCAGCCGGTAGCAAGAGGGTAACCGTTATCATCTTTGCCTATGCCTTCGACCCGTTGTCAGAATAAACGCCGCGCGCAACTGCCGCGGCACGTCGGGGAGGAGCTTTGCGCCTGCGCTCAATGTCTTGCATGCGTAATCATGCAAACCGCAATTAAACTTTGCAGCGGGATATCTCGAGGCACAGACATGCTAGAAGAATTCTTCCAAGTGGAACTGTGTAGAAACGCGACTGCCTGCAGCTTTTCAATACAAACATGTCCGCTTACTGCACTCATATAAAAAGTTAATTATTGAATCTTAGTTAATTAGGTGGCTGACAGCGATGATCATTGTCTCACTTTGTGTCTCCCTGGATACATAACTTATCTCCAAAGGTGGTTTTCACGGTCTTCCCAGTTAACTTTGAACACCCGGTATATACGATTTCGCCACAGGACAACACACACACACGATGCTCGGCGCCGTCGGCGCTCTCGGCAAGGTATATGTAAACTGGTAACGAAACTTCCATAGAAGCCCATGTGCCAAGTAGTTGGCGGCTCGTTGCCACCGTCGCCATCTACGTATCGCGGGTACAACTTCCAGCAAGCAAAAAATAAAAAAATAATAAAATATGACGTCACAACCGGAAGCGCATTTCCATTACATGGCGCGAAATTGGACTTTTTTTAATTGCTGACCTTTTGCATGCTTTTGTTAACTACGCGATTTTATTGCGTCTTTATCGAAAGGAAAATCAACAAGAAAGTTTGGGGAAGCAAGCTTGTTTTATTAGCCAAATAGTGTACTTGCAATATACACCAAAATACTTTGCAGATGAATAAATTATGATACAACGGCTCACGAGCACAATAGGAAAATAGTTCGAAAACTCACGTTGCCCAATCGAGGGAAACCGCTGGAGGGAGACGGTAGCCTCGAAAGTATCACTTTGGCACACCGTTACAGTACAGCGTTTCTTCCCTTAGCGAAAGGCGAGGGCACGCCGGCCGTGCGTCAGCGAAAGCAGTCTGCAGTCACAGGAGCGGTTATCTACACATTCTGTGAGCTAGTTTAACTTCTTTGAAGTGTCACGCCAGTAAACAACATATAAGCAAACAAATAACCTGCGGAAGATACGCTCGAAACCACCGCACAAAAGTGAGCGATGCCTCGTTGACCCGACAATGGGCCGAACCGGCCGAACCAACTAAACACAAGCCCACATAGCAGACTGCCTGCATTTAGGGCGCTCGACCAAAAAAAAAAAAAAAAAAAATGAGGCAATGAACTACATTTAGCCAAGTGTTCAGATAAGCCGTAAAGTAAATTTCTCGTTTACTTTGACATATATAAAATTAAGGGTATTCGAAAAAAAATTCCATTGTGTTTTTGGTTTTCGTTATTTGTCTTCTCCTCACCTAGTCGCGGTTTAATCGTACGGCGGGCGTTGATGATTGTGGCAATAGGTTTTCGACTACTTTTCGTTCCAAGTCTCGCGACCGATATAATTTGACCATGCTGTCGGCGCGAAGGCGCAGGGAACTTGGGGGGGGGGGGGGGGGGGGGGATCGGAGATCTCTGTTCGTTCCGCGTTCGTTCTGGCGGTGTTACGTCACAAAAGTGGGCGGTCCGCAGCTCTCTTCCGCCGAGAGGAAGAGGACAGCCAATCGTCAAGCGGTGAGCGGCGAGCTTTCCGGAAGTAGACGCGCATCGTTTGTCCTCGGCAAGGGGACCGTATATTTCAAAACGAAGTGTTTCTAGCCTTCTAATAAATACAGTTGTTATACGAAAAGATATTGTTTTTCTTTTCAAGCTCAAACAGTTTCTGAAACAGCAATACGTTTGAGCGCTGATATTTATTGGTGTTAGTTTTTCTAACGTGCTCGCTATGTGAAGTCGCGCACGCGAAAAAAAAAAAAGAGAAAAGTAGCGGTTGGCGCAGTTTTTCAAGATGTCGTCCCACCGGAATGTCTGGGTTGGCTCCCGGGTGTCGAATCGTCAAAAGGAGCTTCTGCTGGCTTTTAGAAAAGAGCACCCACAGATCACGAGTTCACGAGTGAGGACCGGGACGACACGTGGCAGTAGCTGGTAGCGCTTTTGAACTAAGAAGTCCCTGCGCGTAAGACCACAGGCAGGCCCGTTCATTTTGTTCGCACTGTTCGTTTCGAGAACAGAAAGCGACGCCGCACTCGCTCATGTCTTCAAACGCATCTCGCACCTCCAACCGCAAGAGAAGCACACGTCGCAAGCGCCATTTTCTTAAAATCAGCTGTTGCGGCAGCCGCAACCGCCGCATCATGTCGTGCGAAGCGGTTTGTTCGCTCGAGAGAACGCGTGCGAACGGTCTCGCGCTCCGTTCGTTTGTAGCAGACGACATGCTCGTTATGACGCGGTATGACGTCACCAAAAAATAAAAGATGAAGCAAAAAAGAAAGATGGCTACGCCCCCTCAGAGACGTGGTTTTTTCCGGCTTCGGCCAATCGCGTACGCCGCCAGAATGGGTACAGAACGAACGGCGCAGAACAGAGATCTCCGATCGCCCCACTCGTTATGCCGCGCTCTGACGTCACCAAAAAAGAAAAAAATCAAGAAAAAAAAGAAATGGTGACAACCCCCGGCCTTGAGTGGCATCTCCCGCTTCAGCCAATCAGCGCGCTTGTTCTTCCCCAGGAGAACGAACAAGCGGAACGAACAGATCTCCGATCGCCCCCTTGGATGCAGCTAGCGCCTCTGGCGGTGGCGGAACGAAAGACTGACCTTGAGCCGCTGTTCGTTTACACTTACGCGCCGCACTAGCGTTTCGCTGATGCTCTTTGGCTGGCGTTGCGACGACGCGCCAGACGCGTGGAACGAAGAACTTGATCAACGCGCTCATGCTGGAGAAACGTCAGCTCAAACTCATCGGCGAGAACTATGTGCCATCTCGCGGTCAATACGCAAACAATTTTCTGCGACGCTGACGCGGCTCAGAGACGCTGTCATGACCTTGTCTGAGTTCGAAAGTCAGATTCACGGAAGGAGCCGTTTTCTGGGTTTGTACCTGGAGGAGTAGAGCTATCGCTTTAGAGTATTTATCTTTCTAAGTTGCCCCATTCATTCTCATCATTCGCGCAGAACGTCACATTATTGTAGCAACCGCGGAACCGCGGCGCTTCAGACGGTATTGAAATTTGAACGCATTCTTGTGATGTCCCATTCTTGGACTTTCACATCGTTTGTTGTCGCATTGCGAACGTATTAACTGATTAATTGGTTGGTTTATGGGATTTAACGCCCCAAAGCGACTCAGGCTATACGAGAGAGGGTTTCGGATAATTTCGAGCCTTAACATGCACTGAAATCGCACCTCCATCATTTTGCCTGCATAGCAGTGCGTTGGGATCGGAACCACGTCTTTTGGGTCTATAGATCAAAACTAGCTACTTCAGTGTATGTTTTATTGATAAAGATGTTCGGAATTAATTTTAAATTCATCCTTGTCATTGGTTGAGTGTCTTTGGTCTCTATTGATCAAAAGCAGTTCGTTCGCTAGCTTCCGTGCCAGCTTCCGTGGCGTCATGACGCAAGTCGAATTTACAAGACTCTTCGTTTTGGAGAACCGCGATTCACTGGCCAGCCGCTTTCGCTATGGTAATATGCCCGCCATAAGAAATGTAGGGCACTTCTTTTTTATATGTTTTTCCCCAAACCGCTCAAGTGCACGCACTGCTCTGTGAATACAGGCCCTGACAATGCTTTCGGTCTGCCGACAGAGTCTATCGGCAGGAATAATGTAACAGTCCTATGACACTGTTAAATTCCGTCTCGCGGTTCGCCAGTGATCCTGGAGGCCAGAATCGGTTGGCCATGAACGATGGATGAATAATAAGAAAGGAGTGAACTCATACCGGCCCTGGAATCTAATGATGCAGTGCGGCGTACTTGAAGGAGGAGGATATGTTGGGCCGTGGGCTGATCTAACCTTGCAAGGCTTGCCGGCAGCCGCTCCTCCCGCTTGTCAAAACCGCTCCTCTTAGATTAGTTTTTCGTTTCAACCGCTCCTCTTATTTTAGTTTCTGACAACGCGAAAATGATCACGCACGTCGTTCTTCGTATATAACATTATTAGAAGCGAGGCACGATGGTTCTCACACGAACAAAACAATGCACACGGGTAAACACGCAAGCCGGCATCTTGTGCACGTTGTCAACGCCAATCTATTAATTTCAGATACACGAGCTGCGACAATATTTACCTTCCCCCTTTTTTAAGGGCCATTGCTGATATACGAATGAGCCTATATACACCCACGCTTGCAGGACATGAATTTATGGGAAGCATATCAATGCGTTGTACCGACGATTTTAACACAATTGAAGAACAGAACACTTTCTATGGCCGTTTCATTTAAATAGTTTCTGAAAATTAAGATAAATGCTTAAACCTCGTAGTACTTTCGGTACAAAATGCCGGGAAAGCATTTCACACTTTCCTTAGAGACTCACATTAATTGATGATTGCTATAGCGCGAACCCATGCATGACAAGGACAAAAAACACACGAAGTCCTTGTCCTTGTCCTGAGTTCGCGCTATAGCAATCTTCATGACATACCAATTAGCCCAAGCAGCCACCCTTCTAAGTTACATTAATTGCAATAAACCAAGACGAGGCACCTGGGCGCGTAAGAGGGTCGTGCAGATAAGAGGGGCCGCAAACTTTACACTGCCAGCCTCGCTATCACGACAATGTTCACGGCGTGGAACTGGCTTCAATAATGTTTGAGTGGCCATTACTTATATATTAATCAGCTAGCTTCTGTCGTGGTTACTGGGGAGAGCGAGCGGACGAGAAAAATGCATAAAATGTTTTGTTTGTTTCTTTCAGAGCGGCGGGGTTGACGACTGTTATAAGGATGTTCTAACATTTATACAACAGTTCCGTTGACCTAACGGAAAACGGAATAGTAAAATTATGTCATGCATCTCGACTAACATGCGGTGAGGCAGTATAAAGTCTGGCGCGGGAAGCACTGTGTGTGTGTGTGTGTGTGTGTGTGTGTGTGTGTGTGTGTGTGTGTGTGTGTGTGTGTGTGTGTGTGTGTGTGTGTGTGTGTGTGTGTGTGTGTGTGTGTTTCAAAATATTTGTTTGTATGATGAATAGCAATCACGAAACACTTGTTGGAAGGAATGTCAGGAAAGCATAGCAGTTTCAACTCATGGTGAACATCGCGATATATAAAACATTGTAAAATCCACTTTTATATGTCCAAATGCAACGTGCAAATTCAAGTGCAAATGCAATGACAAAAAGAAAACGTTGGTACTCGTCGGCTATCACCAGTAATACCATGTTCGCCCTTAAAATGGAAGCCTCGTACTGTAGCCCTCCTTTTTTTATGTTTATCATTGTTTCCATGAAATTCATAATGGTATGATAGTATACCCCATGGCAGACGCGCTTAACATCTTTTGTTAAACATTGTAAAGCAGGCTTGCCTCTCCTTACATAACTTCGAGAGAGCGTTCTCGTTTGCGCACGCATGCTCCTTCGATGGCGCATTTGCGGATCATGTAGTTTGAAGTCAGTCGCTCATCTTACAGTTTCCATGTCACACGAAGCCGCGTTTTTGTCAAGGTCTCTATTCAATAGATGACGAATTTTTCGTTTTCACATGAACATGCATCAATTCAGCGCGTATATATGATGTTTCTCGAAACGACTCTCGCACACTGTTAACTAGCACCTAGTTTACCGTGCTGTGGACGGGACTGTCGGACGCTTAAGTGAAATGACATCCACGAAAAGAGAAGTAGCACTATTCCAATGGCCCACATATCGTCTGCTAGCGATTTTTGCGGATCAACGACGCAGTTCTCCATGGACAGCGGCGCTTATTTTGACCTCACCAATTAAAAGTAACCAATAAGAAATTTTCCCAGGGGACTGTAGTCCGCTCTGTCCGCGCGGTTGAATCAACCAACGCGATCTCTCACTAGGCTTCTCGATTTTCCGGGTCTAGGTAATGAACACTGAAAAAAAAACTTATACGAGCAAAAAAAAAAAAAAAAAAAAACATGGGGCAGCGACGCACTAGTGGTGCGAAGACTGAGGAAACAGCGGAGCTGGTGGCGTTCCCCTCCTTCTTTCGCTACCCTTACCCTCACTTCCCTTTCCCACCCCTTGATATACGAAACTATGCATGGCTATGCAGTGATTTACCCTCCCCCGCTTCATTTCCCTTCTCCTCACCCTCACTTTCCTCTCCCACGTCCTTGTTATACTATACTGCACAAGGCTATGCTATGCTTTACCCTTTCCCCTCCTCCTTTCCCTCATCATCACCCTCAAATCACTCTTCCGCAACCTCACTTCCCTTTCCCACCGCCTTGCTATGGAAGCTAGGAGAGGCACGGCGATGCTAGGTTTCTCTCTCTCTTCTGTTCGTTTATATCTCTTTCTTTCTCTCTCTCTCTATTTTTCTCGTGTTTTCTTGCTTTCTCTCTCTTTTCGTTCTATCCCTCTTTCTCTTCTTTCTCTCTGTTTTCTCGTTCTCTCGCCCATAGCAACGCAATCATATGGTTCTCATGAATGCTTGTTCTGCCAGAGTGCCTGGACAGCAGAGTGGTTACGACGCTCGACTTCGGGCCGTGGGTACCTGGGTTCGAATCCGACTTCGCCAAGAAACTTTATTTTGTTTTATTTATTTATTCTCCTCCTCTCCGCTTCTCTTCTCTCCTCCTCCTTTTCTTTCTCCAACTCGTTGCTAGGTGACGCATGGGGACGTCATCGCTCAGCGATGAAAGGCGTAGTTTCTGCGAACGCCGCCGGACCCAGCTCGAGCTTAAACAGCTCCGTTGTTAAAGTCACGGTGTCAGAGAGGGATGGTGTTTTGACTTCAGGTACTTCCTTCCATTTGGTGAGATACAAGTCATAGTACATCCAAGCATCTGTACATGTGCATACGTAGGAAAACAACGAACCGCTCCAACCGATGTATCCTGCGGGTGTTGTGTTGCCAGGCCCATAGCGACTCATCGGCAGATCATTATTTCTGTTCGCAGACTATACTCATCATCTTATCAAGAGGAAAATATACTGTTTCCTGCAAATACGCACGGAACGCAACGCAACAGAAAGTAAGATGGAGAGAGACAGCTTGAGGTTAGTAAAGACGCTAATTTCTGCAAGCCAAAAGGGAGCACGGCGCAGTGTCGAGGCAGTAAGGCTATCATCGTGATCGTTTAAGTTTCCTATTAACCACCTTATGAGTCGACGAGGCGATGTCCTGTTTAGTCGGCTCAATCGGTTGAATATGCTTGTGTAAAATGTGCCGGATTTATCAGCGCCTAAAACTGTGCGTGCATTTGACGGCGGTTAGTGTTCGTGTTCAGCTGACTGCGCAGGGTTGTTGTGGACAATCTTATAGTGATCCGATGCACGTTTCCTTCTTGCAACTTGAATTTCACCTTTACCACATGACTGATCCCTTTCACTGATACGCAATACCGAATGTGGATACGGCGATTATAAACAGAACGTACAAATTTATATAAACAACGCTATAATATGTTTTGTAGTACAGTAGGCTTTCCTAAGATTCAGAATAGGTGAATATCGTAGCTCTAGCTACTGAAAACAAAATACAGCTAAGCATAGCATTCGCAAGGAGGAGAACAATAAGTTGACTTTCAAACGTTGTGAAGTCTTTAGACTAAACTACGTCTGGTTAACGCTGTATCCTTTCCTGTGGTCATTAATGTGTGCGAATCGAGGCCCTTGAGAAATAGGACCCTCTTCTGCTGACGTAGATTATTGCGAGTCCCATAGACTGCCAGAACGTGAATCATTCTTGTTTCATGCGACCTGCCGGTTCAACAGAGCATAAGTTAATGCTAGCCAAAGTGGAAAGTAAAGGAAATGAGGTCGCTAGTGCATGAGGTCAGAGGCGTTTCTTAATAAAGGGGACGAGAGGCTGCACCCCCCCTCTCCTTAATCCCCCCGGCCACGTACCTTATTAGCGAATCTTGTTCTAGACGTGTAATATACTGTTAAAATGAAATTTTCTCGATCTTGATCAAAGCAATGATGTATTTTGTTTGTGTGGAACCCCCGATGCACCCTCAATGCAAATGCACGCCGTGTGGTGGTTGCTCTCCCCCCCCCCATTCCCCACCCCCTTTTGGGAAAATGCAAAAGCTGCGCCTGTGCACGAAATAATTAGATGGGAACGAAGGGGGGTCAACCAGACGCGCATCTCGGCGAACTTATCTAACTGTTGTAAATAGATCTCATCGTCGTTCATATCCTCGTGATGTCACCAGGAGTATGCAGCGACTGAACGGTACATAGCAGCAGCAACGGCATAGTCAAACTTACACTACTTCAGCTTCAGCTAATTTCAAGCCACCATTTAATGTATTTAATAGCAAATGTATTGATTAACGCTTGGAAATAAACCTGGTTGAAAAGTTTGTCAGTTTCCAGTCCTGTAAAATGTACGGCTACACGAGTAGTTTCGAAACGAACAGCAACATGTTTACCGTGTACCCTTATAATACCAATAAGCTCGACACACATATATATATATATAATATTATATATATATATATATATATATATATAATATATATATATATATAATATATATATATATATATATATATATATATATATATATATGTATATATATATATATATATATATATATATAGTTCACAAATTCCCTTAATAATGAGCGCGCTACGGAAACTTGACTATTTATGCTTCCCTGTATGTGAATTTCCCTATTTATTACAGTATCAGGCTCCTAAGCGAGTCTTATGTAGCTCCTGGAGAAGCTATAAGTCCAGGATAGCACCCCGTCTCCAATGCTCGTGAGCGAGAGAAGCAACCGAGTTCTACATAATTAAGCAAAAGACGACAAGAGCTCAGTGCCTATTCAACCCGGTAAGTTTGTCGAGAAATCGTCGCTAACGTTTATGCAACGTGCGACTCGGCGCGCCACCCAACCAAGGATATTCGTAATCGCGTTTCGAGCAATTACGAACTGGGCACCCGTGCGGGTGCGTCTAAGTGTGTCGATCGGGTCGTGCCTGCAAGGCGGGCGAGATTCCTGCAGAATAAGACGTGCTTAGCGTTCCTGATGCCCATACTAGTCTTCGTTCTATAGGCACGTGTTTCTCTGAGGCGCATGAAAACATCCATCGAACGACGTAGAATTCGCGGTAACAGGGCAAGTTTCCACGCTCCACTAGCAGCGCTGTTGTCGTCCCTTTTTCGCCTTGTGTCCCGTCGATTTTTGCGCTGTTTTTCCTCCTCTTGCCACTAACACCACTGACGAGTATGTAAAGCTGTATGATACGATATGATATGATATGATATGATATGTAGAGTATGTATGTATGTATATGATATGTATGTATGTATGTATGTATGTATGTATGTATGTATGTATGTATGTATGTATGTATGTATGTATGTATGTATGTATGTATGTATGTATGTATAACTGAAGAAATAAACGCGCCTCAACAAAGAGACAGAGAAAGGTTGAGTGAAAGGCAGGGAGGTTAACCAGAAGAAAAGTATCCGGTTTGCTACTCTGCACTGGGTGAGGGGTAAGGGGGGACAGAAAGGTAAGGAAGGAAAAAGAATAAAGGGTTGGAAAACTTCAAC
Source organism: Rhipicephalus sanguineus (assembly GCF_013339695.2). Taxonomy (NCBI): domain Eukaryota; kingdom Metazoa; phylum Arthropoda; class Arachnida; order Ixodida; family Ixodidae; genus Rhipicephalus; species Rhipicephalus sanguineus. The sequence goes on from NC_051176.1 coordinate 242,942,516, forward strand.
AACTCCACAAATGACCTGAGCAACTGGAGCTGGCTTTGAAGAAAACGCCAATCATCCGCGGCGTTCCTCTTTGATTTACGTGATGTTCGATAATGTAACAGTCGACGAGCTGCGTGGATGCATCACGAACATAAAGATCAAAAAGAACGCCCTCGTGTTTAGCTTACTCCAGAGATTGCGATGTCGTGATGTTCGAGTCCGTAACTAATTGTACAAGTCATCTTTAAACGAGTACAGGCGCGTGTAGAGCAAACTTGGAGTTTTGCGCTCCAAACCAAAGATTATGAGGCACGCCGTAGTGGCGGACTCCGTGGTAATGTTGACCACCTGGGTTTCTTTAATGTGCAAGATTGTATGTCAATTAATCGACTTGCCTTTTACTCTTGCCTTAATTCACTTGCTTGTACTGTGTGACCCACCAACTCTGCATTTAAAACGTTAATATCCTCCGTATGTACATATCTGGCCGCCGCCTTTCTTATTAGCTGGAAGATCTACGCACTTTAGATCAATTTCGATATCGATTTCTTAACAGAGAAGTATGACGCCGTACTCTAAACCCATCAGCCTTTCGCCCTGCTGTTAGCACTGATACTTCATACGAAACGAACATTTTATAAATAAACGTGATATATCATCTTGTATATATTAAGCATGTATGAAAACAAATAAAAATAACGCGGGAGCACCTCTCTCAACCTTTACTCTTTTATTTGCGAGTTTTGCATGAAATTTGAGATGTGACACAACATACAGCATTCTGCCTTGTCGCAAACATTTACTGAGCGTTCTGACTTGACGCAAAGGCCGAAAAATGTCATATAACGCCTATTATATCTAACACAATGATGGATTTGCACTGACGAAGGGACCGTTTGCATACGGTAAATGACATGCTACAGAATGTCTTCAAAATTTGTACAATATTGAAAGGATAATATCAACAGGTCTGTTCAAGAAAGAACACAAAAGCAAGGAGAGTCCTAATGAAAATGCTTGCGATGGTATGTACTCAAGTTTAACGTCTGGTGTCTCGCAATGTCATTCCCTGTACCATTCACTGATCCACGATGTCTATAGTTAGGTCGCTGCATTGTTCTCCCTTTCAGAAAATTCTAGCGTGGCGCAACAATTCAAACACAAAAAAGGAAGCGAGAGGTCTGTATTGCTCTCATGAGGACTGCCACGTCGTATCAGCGCGAACACATTCGAAGAATTGGCCATCGCACAAGTAGCGTGACCGAGGCGCAATACGCATAACACATTCATCACGCAAGTCATGTTGTAAAAAGTACAAGCACACAGGGATTCCAGACCGATGAACATTCACGGGCAAAAGTAGCGCTGCATATGATCAGAGTTTGTGCTCACAGTTCAACCTATCATAGGCGAGGCGGCATGAGAAGAGACCCCTGTCTACATTGTATTCGCGTTGCCACAACACACGGGTATACATATTTACCTAAGACATGTACACAATGATATGGCGTGTGCATTGTATGCCGAGTTGTCCGGAATCACAGCCATCGATGTTATTCGAGACGCTCGCAAATTGTTCAATTGCGCAATGGTTGGCAACGTGGCCTGACTGCCTCGCACAGGACAACTCGCACTGGCAAGACACGGTAAGCTCGACATCGGCCGACGTTGAATGAATGCGAGCGCCGACAAGTCCCCGGCTGTTCCGTAGTCATGGGACACATCGGGGACCGTTCGGTGCCATTGCGAGTGTCCCTTGGTCTCAGCATGTTAGGAAGATACACGGTAGTCGCAACTGCTTGCAGAAAGCGAACCGGACCAACCTGTACTCGAGCGCAGACCTCCAAGTCGCCGCGAAGCTGTGTCGCCGTCGGTCCTCGCCGCACGGTCTCTCTGAACGCGTCTGACGCAGAGGATGCCGAGATAGGCTCTGGCAAGCTCTCCGCGAGGAAGGAACCAGTCTGTCCGCAGCCTTGGGTGTCTTGCCATGGGCGATATCTGAACTGCGCATGCACTCGGCTCCCACTTGGCGGCTTTTTTCTTGCTTTCGTAGCTCGCCTGAGCGTAGCTGCATGCTTAACGCGCGAGGAAGAAATGAGTGAGTGAGCAAGATAGAGAAAGAGAGAAAATAAATGGGCGAAGTGCGCGTGGGGAGTGCGGTGTGATTAAAGTGCGTGCCGGACTTGTAACACAGCATGGGCAGAAGCTCGCAATTTATCATCTGCACACTTGAAGAATTTGCTCGATCTGGATGACACTTTCGCGCCAGTTACTTCGTCATTGAGATGAGACGTTAATAAAAAAGGCCCCGCAACAATTAAGTTTTTATCCTCTGTGTTACTTCAGAAGAAACGGTTATTTCCTTTCTCTTTTCTTTTCTCTTTTTTTTTTCTTTTGCAATTACCTGAAGACGTCAGAGTAAAGGGATGTGACGAACAAACGCACGCTGCGCCATCAGAAGCAGCGTGACATCTCTCTCACGTGTTCATCGGTACCTGGCGTTGCGCGAAACATTGGGAAACGAGAAAAGTGGTGTGAATCGCGTTTCCGGAATAAGTCATGGGGCTCGAGAGCAAGCGACTGCGACATAATTGGCTCAAATTGCTGCTTTCTCCGCAAAAGTACGTCAAAACTGTCGCCCACGCCTGCGTTCAAACTCATTTATCTTGCTGATTTCGCACAAACAGGTATTTTGTCATAGTCCGAGTGCAACACAGTGTGTTAAACATTTGTCATTCAAGAAATTTGTGTTCGCTTTGAGGCTACCATAGATTCTGTTCATTTTTTTTTTTTCATAGAAGTTTTTGACAAATAATTGCGCTGCCCAAACTATATTTTAAAATTTCACTAAGCAAGACTTCACCGGAAGCTGGATGTGCATTCTAATAATCGGTATGATATAATCGTCGGAATGTTGTCTTAATTATTCAGTGATCAAGTTAGCAGTTAGACGAGCCATCAAGTTTCCGCCTGAGTGGCTGTGGAAAGTTTTTCTCTTTAGCGAAAGGCCCATCGCTCCTTCCGCTACTGGGACGCTTTTATCGTCACCAGAGTACAAGACCTATCGGACCCTTGTCTAATGAGGATTCTGCCAGCTTCTGGCGCATCTTAACTGATGTCGGGTGGCTCAGCTAGGGTAAACATATTTACAGAGCAGCTCTAATCGGCCGCTTTTATGAGCCCTCTTGGAGATTGCGATTTTAGAGTCGGCACTGCTCCGGGCCTCAATTTTTTGTGATAAAAGGAAAAGAGAAAAACTTTTCGGTCGCATATAGGCATTGTAGAGACTTACGCGAAGATGCGAATTAGAGGAAATATGGAGCTCACTCGGCGAAGGCTTTCGTGAGCTGTCGATAAGAATTCCTTTCGAGCTAACCAGTTTAACTCCACGATTACAGTTAAATAGCGCCCGTGCGCTATAGGCTGGCACAAGTCACAGTACACAAAATAAAGTACGGATAACGGGTCGTACTGCTCGACCAGTTTGCTATAGAACTGTTCGTAAAAAACAGATGCCTGCTAAACGCGATGCCAGACATTATATAGTCTTGTAGCGGAGGTGGCCTCCCACCTGGCAAACGGTATTTACGAAACAGCATTTTCTGAATATGACCACTGTTATTTGCGATGTTTCGTTCGTAATGCGTGTGCGCAGAATGTTTCTGGGCTTATTTAACCAATTTAGTGGTTGCATTATTAGCATGCACAAACACGGCAGACACCGCCTGCAAGATTTCACATCACAGTGCACTTTATACACCGTGCACAAGGATCCAATATCGCGGCGGTCTACACATTTTTGGAGACGCGGAGTAAACGTGCCGGGGCTTTGAGGCACGGGACGCTTTTTTCTTGGAAGACGCCACCGTTCTTACGGCAGCGCGAATTCTCGCCACGCTGCTTGACGAGAGATGTCTTCGCATCGACCAAAGGGAAATGCAATGTCTTCTCGTAGGAGCCTCGCTAACGTGGAATATCTAGCGATCTAAACAAGATGGAAGTTCAGGAGAAGATTGAGGCTTAATGTGATTGATAAATCGTTGAACAGGGAATGTCGCTGAAGCCAACATTTCGACAAGTGGACTTGTCTGCCGTTCTGACGCAGACAAGTCCCCTTGTCGAAAGGTTGGCTACAGGGCCAGAGTTTTTTTACTCGGTTGGCTCCAACGGCAAGTTAGGTTCTTGGAGGGTGGGAGCAGTCGAAAATACTGGACGGGCTGACGCCACCCCGTGCCCGCCCACTCCCAGATCCACCCCACCCCCTGACGCTGCCTGTGCTGTTCAACAATTTCTCATCACGATATGTGTTTTTTTTTTTTTTATTGACATGACGTAAGGAGATGTTGGCGCACAAATAAGGCGCCGGTTACTCTTTAGCTCTTGGGGTACAGGGTCCATAAACATAAAGTACATAGGGTCCAAATTTCTAATCACAATTAACCTGCAGTACATACAATATACAGTCAAGACATAACATAACAGTCAAAACAACATATTCAACAATCACATATATGTGTACACGCGGTGATGTTAAAAAAAATAAAGAGCAACTGTTACATAACATAACCAAGACAAAAATAGTCAAAATAACATCTTCTTTTGTTTATATATGATGCAGTGTTTCTCTGCTAGTGGTGGATCCTTCACTATTTCAGAAGTGTATCGAGAGAAACAGAATCAAGGCAAGTTAGGTTAAGCACGCCGCCAGTGCGCACGAACAGCTCGCTAGCCTGTAAGTGTGGAGAGAGAGCAAAAAAGAGAGGGGAGAAAAAAAGAAAAGAGAACAACGCACAATTTATGTCAACCAGCATGATTAGAGTTACTCTTTGAAGCATGGCAACCTTTTAAGAAATGGTTCGTGTGTCTCCCGAAGGCAAGGAACTGTAATCGATGACAACGTTTAGCAGGAGGGCAGCCATTTGCGTTGCAGGCATTGCAGATCGGTGGTACAAGAGATGAGGCTGCAGTAAAACCGTTGGCGCCTGTCGGTGACTACAGAAAGTATTAGGCGCATTTAGCTTGTATTCGCTGATGGCAGTGACTCACGACTGTAGACTGAGAGTTTGTAGATTGCAGAGTATACAACAGGGTGTCGCATATGAACCCAGCTAATCAGCAGAAAAGCTAATGTCTGAATTCACAACGACCACGCGAGCAGCGGAAGCCAGACCGGCAACCCTTCTCTGGCAGAACAGAGCACGAGGGTGTGTCCTCTAGTTTTCGTCGTTTTTATTGCGATATTAATTATATGGACACTCCGGGCGCAGTTTTCGCGTCGCCGTCGCCGTGAGGTTCTGCATAGAGTCCAAGGGCGATAACATTGCCACGCGCGTCGTATATTTTATGTGCGAGTATGCGAGGGCTGCCGACGATAGCGGCTCAAGCGGAGAGGAAACGCGCCGGCTGTCTCCGTGACGGAAATGTCTATGAGGTGTCCTGGAGGTGAAGGGGAGGGGGGTGCGTGGTTCCGGCAGAAACAGCGTACTTTGATCGTCCGGGCGCGGTCGGGCATATATAAAGCCCCTTGATCTAGAAAGTAGCGACACTCTCCTCCGCGCGCGCGTTTTCCTCCTCAATTCTCCTCGGATTTCTCCCCTCCCCTGGCCGGCGCACTGCGCACGGCACGCTGAACCCTCCACTGGCTCGCCGCAGCCGCATTAAAATCACTGCGCGCGCTTGTTTAATCGGCTCCTTGAAGCGTCAAATGAGAACCTGTTTCTTAAGCAATAATCATGACGAAAGTGGGCTTCCGATAGGACAAAGTGACAAATATATTTTTAAAGACGCTTCGGTATATAAATAAGCGCTTCGAAAAAAAATGAGTATATCAACTGGCGGAGCGGTTTACCTTCCCGTCGCCGCCTCGGCTGTCCTTAACACGGTGTATTAACGCATATAATGTAACCAGCATAAAGTATAGGCGAGAATTTTTTTCATAATTGTGGTCTTGATGAGCTAAAAGAAGGCACCCAAGAAGGAATGTGGTGGTTTACTTAAATTTGGCCAAATGAGTGAGCCCGAAGCCTTTTTGTGTCAATGCCGCTGTCAGACATGCACGCACGCACACGATGCATGCACGCAGGCACACACACATGCTTATACACACGCGATACAGACACGCACGCTCATACATACATACACACGCGATACAGACACGCACGCTCATACATACATACACACGCGATACAGACACGCACGCTCATACATACATACACACGCGATACAGACACGCACGCTCATACATACATACACACGCGATACAGACACGCACGCTCATACATACATACACACGCGATACAGACACGCACGCTCATACATACATACACACGCGATACAGACACGCACGCTCATACATACATACACACGCGCATACAGACACGCACGCTCATACATACACACGCGATACAGACACGCACGCACATACATACACACGCGATACAGACACGCACGCGATACAGACACGCACGCTCATACATACATACACACGCGATATAGATACGCACGCGCATACATACACACGTGATACAGACACGCACGCACATACATACACACGCGATAGACACGCGCGCTCATACATACATACACACGCGATACAGACACGCACGCACATACATACATACACACGCGATACAGACACGCACGCATACATACACACGCAATGCAGACACGCAGGCACATACATACACACGCTATGCAGACACGCACGCACATACATACACACGCGATGCAGACACGCACGCGCATAAATACACACGCGATGCTGACACGCAGGCACATACATACACACGCGATACAGACACACACGCACATACACAGCGATACAGAAACGCACGCGCATGCACAAGTGATACAGAGTATACAGACACGCACGCGCACGCATACACATACGTGCGTACACGCACAAACACCGCGAATATACAAACGCACGCACATGCACTCACACGTTAACACGTGCGCACACGCACATACAAACACAGGCGCACATATGCGCACATACAAACACGCATACACCTGCACACACTCGTACACACACGCCTGGAGGGTTGACGCCTGGAGGGTTCATGGCGGGCGTGAGCAGCTGAAAGCGCGCGAAGTTTGCTTGCGCTCGCTTCTCGTGACGTCAGGGTCACCTGACTGGGAGCTATCGCGCGTCGCAGCCATTCAGCGTTGCGGATGCGCCGGCTCCGCGAAAGAGAGGGTGAAAAAAGAGGAGGTTGACGGCGCGACGAGGATGAGCCGGCGTGGATAAAGAAGCGTCCATACTTTGCAACATCAAGGGTCGGGCACGGTCGCGCGCGGCCTCTGCTGACGGGGATCAAGACGGCTCATACCTTTGTATGTGCTGTGTTCTCATAGCGCGGTTTGCGTTGAAGCGATAGACAGCACGGAGGCCGCTTCGATCGCTGCATCGGCTGCGTTTCCTTACGACAGTGTTTTGTTGAGTAACGTCAGGTCGGGTGCTAAAGGAGTGAGCTGCTAGCCTTACTTCGTGTAACATTCCAATTTGTAGATATCGCATTCATCGTTTCGTCCTTGCGACGAAATTGTGACTTCTTATTGCCAAACGCACTACGCGTCTCTGGAGACCCTAAACCTTCACGCGCATACCGCGCATGCTCGTCGATACCATGGAAATACGACGGTGGCTGCGCCAACGTCTATATACTCGCGGACAACTTTTCTAGGCAATGAAGGGAAAGCTACGGGGGCGGAGCGTCTGCACATGTACTGCTACGCGAAGTACGTAGTCCGGTTTGGCGCGCGTCTCGTAACGCCGTGGAAAGTGATGGCCAGCGTTGCATATCGACGCAAACGCTGCTTAGCGTCTGAGGTACGGGTAAAAGGCGCGACTTTTTCAGGCACGCAAAAGCGCAATGTGACAACGTATAAAGTAAAAGAAATACATATATCTCGCTTGTGTGCGCTGCGTTCCGTCTCGAAGAGCTACATCTAGAAAATGAAGGGGTATTTTATATATCTCACGCAGAAAATACGGACGCAATTGTGGGACTACATTCATTAGCGGTAGGATACGTGCATCGTGGCTCTGTAGCCTTCGCTTCATTGCCAAGAACAGTTGTCCGCGAGTATAGTAAGTGGGAAAGTCGAGTTCCTGCGCTGGTTAGAGTTTTGGCCAATGTCTGGAGATTGTCGCTTCTGAAAGATATATGTTTGATACGGGCAATTTGGCTCGCTCTATGAGATGCGCTTAACACTACGTGGTAGCTGAATAACTCTGCAAAGCTAAAATCGCCCGAAACTTGAATGACCTTACAGCCATCTATTGTTATCAATGTTATGACGGTTTTAACTGGACAATTATTGTGACATATAGAAACATCTATTCTGATAATAAATCATGTCCTTGTTCCAATAAAAAAAAGCTTTCCACGAAATACATAGCCGAGTGCCTGAAAGCAAGATCTTGTACAACTAAAGTGAGTAGACAGGTTCTGTTAAAAAGTGCCGCGGTAGTCGCGTCTTTGCGTCCATTTTAAGCGACATTGAAAGGGGGAACCAACACTGCGGAGGGAAGCGTCTAATTTCTGCTGTTCCCCAACACACGAATTGTAAGAGCAGTGAAGGGTGCCATTGTTGGCAGGCGGCATTAGCGGCCTATACTCATGAAATTGAGCAGTCGCGTGAGTGAGGGTAAGCTGTCGTGAGAGGAGAATCAAAGTGACTTCATATATTAGCTTCGACATGTGAGCAAATGTTTCTGCCACTGAAAAACGGTCACTATTAAGCGAAAAAGACAGCCAAGCATCTGCGAAACTGCAGCTACGAATTTCTTTGGTGTGATGGGTTGCTAGGCTTAGAGCACTGCGTGCGCGTACCGGATTTCCCAGCCCAGGCCGATCTCGTTCACTGATACGCCCGCATACGCATCAACCTATCATTTAACAGGACCAGCACCTGCGCAGGTTTATGTACTCAAGCTCAATCGAGCGCGGTCCAGGCTATCCAAAAATCTCCTTACTTGGCCTGGCCTGGCTTTCGGGCTGACCTTGTCCCGTGTAAAGCTCTAGCTAGACTATAGTCGGCAAGACAGTCGTTTGGTGGCACGAGAAGGTGTCCTTTATTTAGAATATAATTTATTTTTTCTTGAAAATTATATTTTGTTTGCTCTAGAAAACGAATGTCTCATACGACGAGAGAGGATGTTCTGTAACGGCGCATACGCATACTGACGTATATTCACGTTTCCCCATTGGCCACAAAAAAGCGTGCCGTCGTCACGAGTAGGGCTCTCCCTGCTGAGAAGCGTGGGGTTTCTCCCCCATGTCAGTGCCGTTTTAATCTTTTGTCGTCTCGCTATCCTTGCATTCAGACAATCAAGCCAGTCATCTTTTTCTCTGTGTAGTTCAAATTTGTAAGAAAAACAGAACGCTACCATACGTACTGCTTTCGCAAAGGCTTTATGTGAAAGTTATCTATAGCAGCTCTAGCTCTGACTACAAAGCTTTGCGTCAAACATTTTAACATTGAATATACAGGGTGTTTCAGCTAAAAAGCACCAAGTCTTAAAAAATTAAGCATAGGCGGTACGCGTCTACAATTAGTGCAGTATTGTTCTGAGCCATATAGAGAACGTCAGAATATTTTTTCCAATCCGCCAAGCTCGGCAATTAACAAAAATTGCTTAATGAACTTTTTTAAATAGTAACTCTAGAGAAAATTTTTCAATACAAAAGTTGTAGCGCTTGTTCAGAAACATCGAATTTTTTCAACCTGTGTTAAGATAACTCCCCTGCCTAAATTTTTCCCGGCCTTTCTTTCAAGCGCGCGAATTTTAAAAAATACCACGTGACTGCCGCCAAAAGCGCGGCGCTTTCAGTGCCCTCAAATGTAAGTTGAACGAATTATCAAAGGCTGCTCTGCGCACGAAGATCGATGGAACAGGCTATCGGTGACTGCGATGGACGTTAAGCGACAAAATGAGGATACCGTTTCAACAACATCAAAAACATTTCTTCAACGACAAAGCGGTAGCCATGCAAATGCTGCATAAGACCGTAGGCAGCATTTGATGCAGCGTAGGCATTTTTTATTTTCTTTTCGCACCAATGAAGAAACGCATTGGAAGGGGCGAGGGTGACAGCGTGATGAAGGATCGAGATAAAAGATGCACTCACATGTGACGGCTGCTCTTTCGTAGATCTTTTTTTTTTTTTAGATGGTACGCCTCTATCATAATTAAGCGTCCATAGCAGTCACCGGTAGCCTGTTCAATCGAACTTCGTGCGCGGAGCAGCCTTTGATAATTCGTTCAACTTACATTTGAGGGCACTGAAAGCGCCGCGCTTTTGGCGGCAGTCACGTGGTATTTTTTTAAAATTCGCGCGCTTGAAAGAAAGGCCGGGAAAATTTAGGCAGGGGAGTTATCTTAACACAGATTGAAAAATTCGATGTTTCTGAACAAGCGCTACAACTTTTGTATTGAAAAATTTTCTCTAGAGTTACTATTTAAAAAGTTCATTAAGCAATTTTTGTTAATTGCCGAGCTTGGCGGATTGGAAAAAATATTCTGACGTGCTCTATATGGCTCAGAACAATACTGCACTAATTGTAGACGCGTAGCGCCTATGCCTAATTTTTAATACTTGGTGCTTTTTAGCTGAAACACCCTGTATACTAGCTTCCTCTGGTTCATGTCGGCTGCTTTTTATGACAGCAGCTGTCTCATGCACGTGTGAGAGTACGACTTCATCCAGGAAGGACTGCAATCAGTAAGCGGATTTCCAAGAGGAAATTCTGAATGTAGAAACCGTCATCGTCACTTGCACGATTTCCACCACCGACAAGTGTACTCATAAATTTATTTTACTGCATCGGAGCTTCACAGTGGTGCGTTACGCTTTTATCGGGCTTAGCAGGCAGAGTGCTTATAAGCCCTTTGTCTACCAGACAGAGTTGTTGTAAAAAGGATTTTATAAGAACACATGTCGGTGGCTGGTATCGTGCAAGTGACGGTGACGTTTACGACATTCAGTTTTTTCCTGTGGACATCTGCTTACTGGTGGCAATCCTTCCTGGAGGAAGTTTCGCTCTTACTAACACGTGAGACAGCTGCAGTCAAATAAATAGCCGACATGAACCAGAGGAAACTAGTAAACGAAGCGAGTATCAGCGCGTGGTCTTCTGCCAATCAAGAATGAGAAACAGCCTGCTTCAAGTTTTCGTCCGGCTGATGGAACCGAATGCGACCGATTCAGATTGAGAAGCATAGTGGAAAACACAGGCTTAATAAACACTATCATAACTAAGAAGTGGTTGTGGTGGTATATCGCTAGCAAGCACAAGTTTAGGATAATTTCACAGCATCACCAAACGGCTCCAGCTTTTTGTGTATGCTAGCTTTGGCGGAACAGCACACGGCGGTGTCCACATTTCGCAAAAACGCGTGTTTATTTAAATTTAAGGACTCGTTAAAGAATCCCAGTTGGTCAAGGTTAATTCGCAGTCTCCCAATTACGGTCTTTTTCATAGGCGAGTTATAATGTTGGGTCACTGAAACCTTATCTGTCATCACTATCATTATTGTATTAGAGTACAAAGACAAGACGATGAAACATTGAATCATATGCAACAGTAGACGATATGCATCGTTAATTTTGCTTCCTTCTTTCGTTTGTTAATCGCATAGCAGGCGTTGAAAGAACAGTGAAGCCAGCTGTCCTGCGACGAGCATTGGAAGTAAGCTCTGCCAGGCTTGAACACTGTTGATGCAATCCTAAAAAAGAAAAGAAAAAAAAAACTGTGCAGTGGAGGAGGAGGAAGAAGGAATAAATAGACGGAAAGACAGGGAGGCTAGTCCTCGGATCGACTGGCTACGCTGTGCTAGGGCGAGGAGGCAAGAGGAATAAACGATCATAGAAAAAAGATGTTACAAAAACAAGGAGAGCAAGAAAAGGCAAAAGAAAAAAAAAAGGAAAGGGGAATACGACACTGCTTTAGGTCTGTTTCTAAGACCAGTTGTCCGCAAGAAGCGCAAAAACGCTTTCAAAGACTTCTGTGCTGAGTTTGGCCTCGGCCAGTGTCCCAAGACCCTTTACTCCGACAAAAGGCGATTGTCAAGTCTATCTAACACTCTTAAAAGTTTTTTTCTGGGCGCGCAGAAGCGGGGACACTCACAGAGAAGATTGGCAATTGTTTCATCGCAGCTACAGTTATCGTATGTAGGGCTGTTAGCCAGTACTACATTAATACAATGCGCTCATGACGTACAATGTTTAAGGTAGCAAAAGAATGTGTGTCGCGAAAAATGTTTTGATCAAGGCTATTTTTCAGCCAACACCTCTTCGTACACTATCCAAGATTGTGCAAAGCATACCGTCCGCGAGTTTATCAAGTTTTGGCTTTTCAGTGACTGTTGGTCGGGCAACGGAGAAAGAGAGACTATTTATTAGAAAAAGACATTTTTGCCGGCGTCTGTGTACCGCTGACATGCTGCTCTATGTAGGGACGGGGAACGGGATTGACATACTAAATAAGAGAGAGAAGGAAATAATAATAAAAAGAAAGAATATAAAAAACTGAATTGCGCAAGTGAACCTGATAGAAATATTTACGACGAGGGTGTCAGGTAAGTTAAGGCTTTGCTATGTGAAATAGTCAACCATTAAAGCTTTCCGACTAGGCCACTTTTTGACAGGTAAGTAAACAGTGACTGTGAAACCCGTCGCTGTTTTGAAGGGCCGGGCACTGGGCCTAATGTGTTGGGTAACGTGAACTGATCGTGGCAAATCATGTCCGTCGCTCGGCATTGAAGTGCCCACTCGATGGTCGAGACCCGCCATCGACCTGTCAACACAGACCCTTTATATTGGGGGAGTTTGACGACGACCGCCTGTATATTAGTGTAAAAAGAAATTATGCCCGCAAGGGAGTTCTTTATTCGACAGGTAATATCCTTTCATTTCATTGCTATAAAAACTCCGAGGACGCTTGAGCTTCACCTTCAAGAGTAGAACGTGATAGCGCCATAAGGTCCCGTTCGCAACGCCTTCTCAATCGCTAGCCTAGCTTCGATTCTCGGTGGACACCTCAACCGTTCCGCAATAAAAACCGTAATAATAATATCTGGGGTTTTGCGTCCCAAAATAACGATGATTATGCGAGACGCCACTGGAAGGCTCCGGAAATTTGGACCATCGGGTGTTCTTTACCGTGTACTGACATCGCACAGTACACATGCCTCTAGCATTTCGCCTCCACCGAATGCGACCGCCGCGGCCGGGATCGAACCCGCCACCTTCGGGTCAGCAGCCGAGCACCATAACCAGTGCTTCACCGTGGCGGACAACCGTGCCGCAAGGCAAGAATATCTGTGCGCATGTAAACTGGCCGTTTCAAGCTATCCTAGAATACATACTGCAAAGTGCACCTCGATGTGCCCACTACAACATAATTCTTCCTTTCGTGAATTGAAGAAGTATCCACTACACGTCAGTAAGGCAACCGCGCCTGCGCACGTTGTTGATGCTGTGGCTGAAAATAACGATTAATTATGCCTGTGTACATACATTGTAATTGGTGAGCCTTTTAAACCAGCCACTCGTTGCGCGATTCGCATGTTTTGACGGCTGGTGCGATTCTACGCTTCTGCCACGCAATATTACATGCGTTAAAGATACACGAAATTCATATGGCGTGTTTGTTTGTTTTTTTCTCTTTTTTTTTTTTGTTCGGAAACAATTTCAAACACGGGCGTGGCTCTGTGGTAGAATACCTGCCTTACTACGGAGAAGTGACGGGTTCGATTTCCACTCGAAGCGGCCATTTTATTATTTTCTTTACTTACATCTCTCTCGAATTTTTGCTCACGGACAACTCTGACGTTTCGCTCACAACCAACGACGCCGACACGGACACCGGTATTTCTGCGAAACGAGCTCCTTAACGCTATCGCGTTAAAATATTATTGCTCCCGACAGCGGGTTCAAACTACGCATGCGATGAAAAAAGATGTAGTTATGCAGTGTAGTAATTCTGTCCGCCCAGTGCGCACAAAAATATGACGCACGAATTCGGCATCGTTATACAGCTACGAAAGTTTATTGCACTGACAAAAATTACTTAGCGCAATGAAAAACGCGGCACACGGTACACAAGGGGTAAGCGCTACGTGCAACTGTTTATTCCACAGCGTCGTCATGAAATATATATGTAACCTTTGGCACCCTTTCACCCTGCACTCGAATGAATTCAGATACCTCAACACTTATACGAGATTGAAAATCCGTTATCATTTTCATTTCTTGTTTTTTTTTTCAGTGAACGCATCTGCGCATGTGCCTAAGGCATATATATGTTTCATGACGACGTTGTGGAATAAACAGTTGCAAGTAGCGCTTGTCCCTTGTGTACCTTCCTTGTGTGCCGCGTTTATTATTGCACTAAGTAATTTTTGCCAGTCTGCACCAACTAGGCCCCCCAAAAGTTGTATTAAGTTTATTGCACTGTTTTCTTCGTCTATTGCACTGATGATAATTTTTACATGCTACAGAAAGGCAGAACATAATAAATGTTTATCTGCCTTTACAATCTATTGTATCTACCCCTTAAACAGGAGGGGGTTAGTCACGAAGCAACCAAGCACCTGTTTAAACAGACAAATATTTAATGTAGAAACACGGACACCGTGGCGCGTGAGCTCTGAAAACTTTTTGTTTTTTTTTTTGACAAAGCAGGGGGGAAGTGGGTGTGAAAGGGACACATCTGTCAGCTTGGTAAAGCGGGAAAATAAGTTGTTGTAAAAACTAAAATTGCAAGGGCGTTACCTCTACTAAACTTCCTGCCAAGTTATTCTTCTTTATTTGAACGCATAAGCATTATATGGCTAGCACCCCCCGGAAAACCTGTTCGTAAAAAAAAAAAAAAAATAGTGGCCCCATCCCAGACATATTTTTAAGTTTGGAGCTAACAGGGATTTCAAAAGAAAAGAAGTAAGCCAACAAGCAACGGAGAAGTACAGCATCATCGCAAAATAAAAATATGCAATGAAATAAAATTTAAGGATATATTGAAAATAATAAAGTAAAAAAGTGCATAATAAGTAACAACAAAAACAACGAAAGATAAAAGGATAGAGAAGTTCGACGCGATTGCTCACGCACTCTGCCACAACTTGCGTGCGAGTTTGAGTGCAATTTTTTAACTACCCTAACTTGGTTTGTTTGCGCATGTGGGCTTTATAAGTTCACTGTTCAAAATTTTCCCAAGTGTTCCGTTACTAGTTAGTGCTTGTCCTGTCCTCTTCTGCCACATCTCAGCCATAAAGATTTCTCTCTTTTACTGACCTCTTTGCTCTAACCAACGGACGCGACGCGTCCCTTCACTTTTACCGCGTCGTCTTCAATGATTAGCCATGCCTTCACCCAGCTGTGGTCACGCTGCTCAGTCTTTTTTCTTTTTATATTGCATAAGTATCTATCTATCTATCTATCTATCTATCTATCTATCTATCTATCTATCTATCTATCTATCTATCTATCTATCTATCTATCTGAAGGAAAGGAGGTTATTTTTAAGGACTCGTTTTTCGTTGTTAGACACAATATTAATGAGAACTAATAGACAATAATGCCACAGAAAGTATAGAGGATGTTATTTGTAGTAATTAGGATATAAATGTGAAGAAAGTAAAGTGGACGAAAAGATAACTTGCCGCCGGCAGGGACCGAACCTGCGACCTTCGAATAACGCGTCCGATGCTCTACCACTGACTGAGCTACGGCGGCGGTCATCCTCCCGTCCACTTTTTATGGGGTATATATGTGTATTTAAACCTAGGAGTGTTAGTCAGCGACGATGTTAGCCATGGCGTCGAGTGTGGAACACTCTTTTTTTCTGCCTGTTGGCGTCACGGAGCACGTGATCTTTTTACGAGCTGGCAGCTGACCAAAAATCCCTCGCATTCGCATACTACCTAAAGATTATCTATCTATCTATCTATCTATCTATCTATCTATCTATCTATCTATCTATCTATCTATCTATCTATCTATCTATCTATCTATCTATCTATCTATCTATCTATCTATCTATCTATCTATCTACTTCTGTGGGCTCTCGTGGTCGTTTCCTTAAAGAGGCCTTGCAACACTATTCTGAGTTACAATGGAATAGTCTCACTATGAGCGCATGACGCTTCACGAATCACATGTCGCAAAATGTTTTAGAATCTGTCAAGTACGAGCGGAGTTAAAGGAATTTGTCGCACGCTTCAAGCGCTTTCTCTCTCCCCTCGTACCTGCGAGCGCACTGAATGCCACGTAGGGAGGGGGATGGCAAGGTGGCAAGTAGATGCGGTCCTTCGTCAGCGCGCGTCATGACCTTGAGCCCTTATTTTTTTCTTTTTTTTTTTCGATCGCGCAACTGACTCAGTGTGATCGCGAGCGCGCGTGCGGGCACGTGGTGGCATAACGCGGCGACCACGGTTACTTGGTTCAAAATGCTCAAATCAGCTACATACTGTAAATCAGCCAATGGCGCGTAACTTGAGTACATGACGCGGTGGTTTTGAGTATGTGGCATCATTTGTCGACTTTGCGAATTAAAGGGACCGACAACTGATTTTTCTCGACCCATTTTTTTACGGCGCGACAGAAAGCTCACCCTTCGCAGTGTTTGTAGCTGCAGTAGTTAATCCCAAAAGCACGTAGTTATTTTACAAGCACTATTTTTCGATCTGAAAGGCTCTAAACACGGACGCACCTTTCCTCCAGCAACGCTGAGAATTGATAGCGATGCCGCCAGCCCTTCTCGCGATTTGTGAAAGCTATCGTTGTTCGGCTTTCGCAGGAGTTCCTGTAATTATGCTTAACCACCTTTATTTGTAGCTTTTCACTATTTTTGAAAATAACAAGCTGTTACAATGAGATGATGTGGCATTGTACACCTTCCCTGTATCTGTACCGCGTTTTGTGCGCATGCGCCCAAGGTTGCCTGCGCCTGTCATGGGTGGCTTACTCTCTCGATGCACGTGCCAAGCCAAGTCATGTCATCGAAAACGTCACTACGCATATGCACAGCCGCGCCGAGTAGCAGCGCGCGTCATTTCTGAGACGAAGTGTAGGTAGCAAAACTATGTCGGAGCTCCAAAATCTTAGCGACCTGGAAGCTGCTTGCACGGTTGCATGAGCACGCTGAAAAGTTGCTCAAGACGCGCTGACGAGCATAGGATCATTGCGTCACGCGAAGGCAGCGCCACTTTAATGCATACTAATGTACATATTTTTGGAGTAATACTTTTTAATATAAAGAAACGAACAATATTTCAATACTAACAAAAAAATCGTCGACCGCGTACAGCAATCAACGGTCGCGTGGCCGGGTTCATCGGATCATTCATGTTTTTGCCGCCAGAGGCGCCACAGGTCATTTTTCGCTACTTTCAATTAAGAAATAAAAATATAAATCCGTCTCTCACGAAAAAAACAGGGTTGGTTTGAGTCAATGCGACGGACAATCTTTCCATCAGTGGAGTCATCTCATTTCACGTTCTGGGCAGTTGTCGGTCCCTTTAAATGTAAATTCCAGGCCGCGTGCTGCGCTATAATGTTTAGCTCGCGTGTTCTCGGGAGCCTCGACTACCGATCGGCAGCGTTTTCTGACCAAGCTCAAAAAGTGTTAGAGGGCCCCTTTAACGTATACGACATTACAAAATTTTCGAAAGATGGTGTATGACAAACATGACCGATTGGCCATGACATGAATAACATGACATGGATATCATGTGTACGTCATATTATTGGTCGCTCGTCGTTGTGAGTGACTATGAATTCGTTCTGAGGTGCTCCAGAGTCTGACGTCTCTTGGTCGCTCGTCGTTGTGAGTGACTATGAATTCGTTATGAGGTGATCCACAGTCTGACGTCTATTGATCGCTCGTCTTTGCGAGTGACTATGAATTCGTTCTGAGGCGCTCCAGAGTCTGACGTCTATTGGTCGCTCGTCTTTGTGACTGACTAGGAATTCGTTTTGAGACGCTTCAGAGTCTGACGTCTATTGGTCGCTCGTCTTTGTGAGTGGCTATGAATTTGTTCTGAGGCGCGTCCGTCGCTCGATGTGTATATACGCGAGCGAGACGGTCGGCCCATTCGTTCCCGCGTGCACCCGCGTGTGCACGGCACCACATGATGTCATGGTCCTCTGCGACATGTGAGCCCAGCATTTTGGTGCCAGTACGTGGAAATGTGCGCCGTGCACGTAGACTACATGCCACTTGTGAGTCCGTGAAGATGGTGGAATGAGTAGCTCGTTTGCCGAAATCTTTGATGATCAGGGCGATCGCAACAGCCTCCGCTAGGAACGGGAGAGATGCGTATCGTCGTTGTCGCCACCAGTCGTTGTCGACACCGTGCGGGACCCACTTGGGGTGCAGGCGTCTGTTTAGTACATGTCAGGGTCAGTGCCACGGCTGTGCACGAGCTTGACGTCGCGTGCTATGAAAGTCCGGATGCATAAGGCGTAGTACTGGAGTCACGTGGACGTGCGTGCTTAGTGTCCAAGGGAGTAAGTCTGGACTGTCTCCACTGTACTGCGGAGCGAGCTTGTCCAAGCCTGGTCAGTATCGCCCGTCCTTGTGGGATGGTGTTTAGCCGTTCCCATTACGCAGCTAGGGAGGGTAAATGTTGCATATTCCTGAATCTTCATACTTGTTTAGGATCCCAAGCTGAGTAAGAGCTGCAATACTGGCATTTTGTGGTAGTCCTAGGGCTGCCTTTCAGGCAATCCGGAGAAGTATACCAGCTTGTTCGAGGAGGAGGAGGTAAAACTTTCTTTCACCAAGGAATTCGAGTACGTACAGTCGGCCAAATCTTTAACTATCGTGCGCGAGCGCCGACTTTTTTGTGCGACAGCGCCGTACGACGGAGCCAAGTTGCAAACAGGGCGAGAGTAAGCGCAAAAAAAAATTTGCAGTGGCTTAGATCGGCTATGCCAGGATATACGTAGCGTTAGCAAAGGTTCAGCTGATTATTCTTAGCTTTCAAGATTGTCTAGGATTATTAGCCTTCTTCTGTTCATTCTTCGTACGCTGAACCACTAATTGCCACTACTTCGGGATCCGATGAGATAAGCTTCTCGGCTCTTCTGCGCCGTCGAGCAGCATTTGCGCTCTCCTTCTCCATGGCGTTACCCACCTGCAAACGCCAGTCAGAGGCGCTATCAAGCAGCCCCAGCGCAGCGTCAGACGGCGACTGCACAGCAAAGGCGAACAGCTGCGCGCGCGCCGGCGCCACTGTGTGTATGGCTATGACGTCACTCCTCTTGAATGCGGCGCAGACCAGCAGCGGCGAGCCGCGCGCGGCGGTGGCGGAGTCTGCGCGCGCGCCGGCGCCAGCCTGTCTACCTACGACGCCACTCCGCCCGAACGCGCAGTCCAGCAGCGGCGAGCCGCGCGCGGCGGTGTTGGAGAGCGCGTGAGATGCCAGCTCCGGTGACCCAGCTGTGTGACATCACTGATGCTCGCGCATGCGCAGCACGGCTCATGACGCTCCACGCGAAATCGGCTCCGGCTAGGCAAGTGTAGCTAACGCTACAAAAAAAAACAGCATTTGCGTAGCCAGATCACGGCCGGACTGGAAAGACGCGCGTGGCCAGATAACAAATGAACGATCCACATTTGTCAGCTTATCTCATGCGCGCGGGCGTGTGACGTCTGCGGATTTCATTTTCTCGGTCGCTTGCTGATCTTCGGAATACAGTGAACTCTCACTTGTACGAACATCGGTTTAACGAATATTTCAGAATAACGAACTTTTATAAAATCCCCGGCGGTGTTCCTATGCATTCCATGCAAAAATCTTTCAGTTAAATGAATTTCTGAATAGTGAATATTTCAGTTGAGCGAACTTTGTCGGCGGACCCGGGCGCATTTTTTAGATCAATTCATTGAAGTTTTGCGCTGTGCAGCACTGGCGTAGCCGATGCGAGCCGCCCCCAAATCACCCGTCCACGGCGACGGTGCAACATCGCTTGTGCATGCAACGCCGTAGACGCAAAACGAGCCACGTGCGCTTCAGTACCTGCGTACAGTGGCATAGCCGGGGGGGGGGGGGGGGGGGGGGCACAGGTTCCCCTTGAAGTTTTTTTGCCATAGCATACAGAGCAAAAAATGACACTCGAGCACACCTGCCTGCCCGGCCCCCACTACAGATCAAGGAGGCGCCCCCCCCCCCCCCCCCCCCCGCCGAAAAAAAAATGTCTGCCTACGCCCCTGCCTGCGTAATATGCGACGAAGTTGTAATGGCTGAGGCAGGTTCAAACCCTATATAGACGAGGCTGTAGGATATGCAAGAAAGTTGCGAGACTTCGTGTCACAGCAGCAAGCTGTGCCAGAGGCTGTGCACAGAAACGTACTATCTGAAAAGCTTTGTCTCTTCTTGCGCTTTAAGCACGACAGTCCAAATGAAAATTACAAAATTCTTTTAAAAATAAATTGCATTACGCACTTTTGACTTGACATCTCCTGTGCCAATGCTGTTCCGTATTCTAATGAATATTCAGTTTAGTGAACTTTCAGTTAAGTGAACTATTTCTTTGGGTCCCTTGAAGTTCACTCAAGTGATAGTTCATTGTATATGATACGAGCAAGACGCGCTGCCTGTTCGTCTGAACTGAGTTAATGCAGGGTGACGTTCCCACGAAGGAACAGCCAAGGAGACGATGGGCCTAGCTGAGCGCGCTTCGTGGGCATGCGTTTACTCTCGCCCTGTTTGCAACTTGGCTCCGTCGTACGGCGCTGACGCACAAAAACGTCGGCGCTCGCGCACGATAGTTAAAGATTTGGCCGACTGTACGTCCCAGGGTCCCCGTACGACCCCACTGTGCTATGTGTCCTCTCTGCGGGCTGCTTGATAGAAGGGGGCATAGGCAATTCGACCGACTACGAAGGCATATACTACACGCAAGGTGTCAATTTTACGCATACCTTCTCTGTTGCGAGTGATGCGGCTCAGCATGCTCGTGATCCCCCTCATCGTGATTCATGCCCAATTTTTCCATATGGTTGTCTATGGTGTCCACACTCTAAGCCGCAAGGGACGAAAACGGGCGTGAGGTTCGTCCTTTTTTTTTTTTTTTGGGGGGGGGGGGGGTTAACTACATTGCCTCAGCCATTACTCTCTAAAGGTTGAACGATTCGTCCTCAGTAGTCTTGAGGGACGAAATGTCGGGGTGTAAAAGTTACCCCTGTGCATGCACGAACCTTTACGGAACGTTAACTTTTGCGGAAGGTAAACTACTCGCCGGATAGGCTTTACGTTCACGGCCCTATCTCGCAAATCCACCTTCGTTCGTGGCTACTCGCGATATCCGCTTCGCGGAGACTCCAACCGCCGAGTCAAAATAAGCCGAAGTACAAGCGCCACTTACGATCACCTTATTTCAGCCTGATTACCGACGCTAGAGCGACCTAGAATACTGAATGCGCAAACGTGAGAGGCCTAAAGACGCTGACAGGCTGGATAGGTGGCGCCATCTAGCTGGGCCAAGCTGTACCAGGCAAGCACAAAATTGTTATTGCAGAAACATCGGGCATTCTACTTCCAATGTAAATGCCTTGCTTTGTGCAACTCGGGTACTTACAGCGTCGCATCTTGAAATGACTTCCTGGATAATACATTGTCCATCCATGTGTTATCTGACGTGAAAGTAGACTTGCGCGGTGGTCTCCAAACTAAACAAGGCGCTTGCGCAGTGTCAGTACGATCAAGCGCGATCAGTACGCGGAGTATCGTTTTGGCACTTCATCGCAAGCCTGTCGAGGCATCGAGGAATGCCTGGGTGCTGCGCTTTTGGGTGCAGCAACGGGCGGGAAACGGGCAAAGCCCTCTTTGCTATTCTCAGCGGGAAAAAGGATGCCAAGCGACGGGCTGTGTGGCTGCACAGAATACGGCGGGAAAATTTTGTCCCCACAACTGATACCCGCCTTTGTGAGGTAAGCGTTTCATTGAGAATTCGCGAATGTTGTTTCGGAGAATGTTTGTGTCTCCCCCGCACTAGTGCAGCTTGTTTCGCGTGGTTGCTACGGAAGGTTCATGCAGAATAACATTGCCGGGCAGCTCTTAATTATGTTTGGCGTAAAACTGACGCCTTTGATGCGCTCACATAACGATCAGCGCCCCATGAAATTTGACTGCTACAGAATGATATTGCGTGACGTGACTGTACGAACATAAATAACAGGTGGTAACATGAAAATAATGGCACGCATGTCATGTAAAGCATGATTTACATGCCATGCTCATGGAGCACTCGCGGCCAGTTGACTGGCTTGATATGCACCAAAATCGGTATTGCGTGACGTGGCATTATGACGAACATAGATACTAGGTGGTAACATAAAAATAATGGCACGCATGTCATGTAAGGCATGATTTACATGTTACCACCTGTCACTAACGTACGTCATATAAACATCTCGTCATATCAATTTTGGTATATATGCATTTCATTAAACGACCGCGAGCGCCACGACCATGTCATGTCATGGTGCATGTCATGTAAATCATGTCATGTCATGAGACCAGGGTGTCGGAACGAAATGTTTTTCGTTTCGGTTTTAGTTTCGTTTCACAGCAAAAAGTTCCGTTCCGTTTCTGTTCCGGAACGAAAAAAAAATGTTCCGTAACGGTTCGTAACGGTTTTTTTACGCAAAAACTTGAAGTTAAGGTAATCATAAAAAAAAACATTGGATTTGTGATGTAGTACTTGCCTTTCTCTTAGGAAAGTGGGACAAGGGTAAAACACGTTCTTCAGAGGAGCGGAAGCAACTCAACCACAAATTCCTACCAACTTGCACAAAGCAGTATTAATTTCAAAGTCATAGTATTTATTTTCTCAAAAGACAAATACGATTTTTTTTAGTGGGCTTAGCGCTTTGTGTCAAGGGAGTGAGCACGATCTCAGAAGCAGCACGTCATTGAATGCACTCTCTGATGTCCCAGACCGCTGTTCTGATAAAAGGATCGCCAGGCCTGTGCGGAACACGCAGCACAGTCACAGCGAAAGCTGGAAGAGCGAACGTTGTAGAGCCCGTTGTAGATTTTCTCGGGGCAACTAATACAAGTACACATGCAAGGTACCCACTACGCCATAAATCATCGTAATTTTTCTCAAGTATAGCGAAGTTCCCACTATGCAAGTTTTCATCATTTTTTGGAGAAACGTGGTACCCGCTACACATCTGTAAGGCAGTGCACTTTGTGCTGTGGCTGATGACGATTAGGAATTATGGCTGAGCACTTTGCAGGGGGTTGGAAGCAGTGTTGCGGAATGGGAGCCTCCATACCATTCCAGTTCCATTCCGGGGAGTTAGGACTTGCCGCATTTCCATTCCTTTCAATTCCTCGGAATGAAAAAACTTATCCCATTCCCACTCCGGGAATGGCCAGACAGTTCATTTCCATACCTGTAATTCCTCAACGTAGGAAAGGCACCTTGATAGTTTTATCGAGTTAAGAATGAATGCCCCATAAAGCTGATGCCATCAGATGCATTAAGAACTGCAAAAGTACGCAAAACACGTTACCAAGGTAGCTTGGTGACATCTCGTGCAGTACAACCACCGTACTAATTCCCATAGGGGCAGTTCTTGCGCTACCTATAGTATTTGCATGGTCAGCATGTTTGAAGGAATGGTGGTGTTTTAATAATTTTTAAGCTTAAATGTGCTAATGCTAAAATGACGACACAGCGTATTTTTATGCTGACAAAAGTAGTGTTCAAGAAAACTAAGCAGTTTTACCACGCGTCTGGAGCGGTCGTGAATATTGACATAACTAAGATTTGGGTAATGGGGAACAAAACCCTCTAGATTTGCTGGTATTAGTTGGAACAGTGCACCGCTCGGGCACCTTGTGCCTTTGCATCGAATACGGAACACTGGGCCGCACTGCTCGTCAGCACTGATGGCTGTCAAGCGCGCCTCGCAAGCATGAATGTGGTGAAGAGAACTTTCTGTGTTCGCCTGTGCGCAGGTATGCAGTGTCTTCCTTGTCGCAAGGGTTATTTACGTGTGTCAGGTACTAAACTGCTCGTGAGATAAAGGTCAGGCTGTGCATAGAGTATTCACCACTTTCGTGTGGGGGTATCAATGCGAACCAACGCGCAGAGGTAGTTTGCTTCTCCCTTCAGTACCTGCTGGCCCCGCCACGGTGGTCTAGTGGTTATGGCGCTCGACTGCTGACCCGAAGGTCGCGGGATCGAATCCCGGCCGCGGCGGCTGCATTTTCGATGGAGGCGAAAATGTTTGAGGCCCGTGTACTTAGATTTAGGTGCACGTTAAAGAACCCAGGTGGTCGAAATTTCCGGAGCCCTCCACTACGGCGTCTCTCATAATCATATGGTGGTTTTGGGACGTTAAACCCCAGATATTATTATTATTATACTTCAGTACCTGCTGGGATAATGCATTTGTTTGTACACTAACTTATGCCTCTGTTTGTAGTAGGCGCGTTGCTTATAAATGTACCGTGCTTGTAATCAGCCAAGCCGTTTTAAAAACACTGCTTTATTGTTAAATTCGAGGCTTTGACTTACTAATGTTTGAAGTTTGAAAAACAGCGCGTAGACGAAAACGTGCTGTATTTTCAGAAAAAGACGTAATTCCATTCCCATTCCATTGCGTGCAAAATGCGCTTAATTCCATGTCCATTCCATTCCTCCAAGCGTTGTCCCCATTCCATTCCGGGGTCGCGAAAATGTGGTATGATTTCGGAGCCATTTCACTTCTTGACTGGTGGGAAGCATTAAACCACACGCTTTGCGCTATTGGCATTGTGTGATGACTGGTTGTTATTTTACTCTTCTGCCATGCTATATTACATATGTTAACACGATTCCTTGCCCGACATGACGCCTGTATCGAGTATTTTTGCGAAGGAGTTACAAGCACCAGCGTGGCACTGTGGTGAAAGACCCAACTGCCACGCAGAGGGCGCGGGTTACAATCCCATCCGACCCTAGAAATTTGTCTCCCATTCAATTTTTTCTCATTTCACGCGATAGCGGTCACGGACATCGGCGGTGGCGGACAACTATGGCGCCAAAATCAGCTGTTGTGATCTCATAACAGCTTTCGCTGTAAGAAACTTCAGGGCCGACAGTGTCTTCTCCACTTTGGTCTTCGTGACAGGCGCGCAAAAGTCCACTTGCGTTAATATAAACATCTCTGGTTGCCACTGTTTTCGTTTTTCGCACAATTTAAGCATATCTTTGCTTTGGAATTCCTGCCTGAGGTACGCGCTAATACTGCACCCTGAGATATGCTCACATTCCACGAGCTCAGTTGGTCCGGATCGCGAAGTTTTCTCGTGAACCGAAAAACGATTGAAAAATATTTCGGTTTCTCTCCGGAACGAAATAATATATAAGGTTTCGGTTACGTTTTCGTTCCGGTCAAAAATATCGTTTCTTTCGTTTTTCGTTTTCGGTTTTCGTTCCGTTCCGACACCCTGCATGAGACCATGTCATGTAAATCATGTTTTACATGGCATTTTGTAAAATTAGACATTATTGTACTTTCTCTATATGTGTCTTGTGTTATATATTGCTGAATTATGTTGATATATTGTTAAAATATCGCTGCTGTTTAGACTGCTGCTTTTTTTTCTCTATATGTGTCTTTTGTTTTCTACATGCGTCTTGTGTTATATATTGCTGAATCATGTTGATATATTGTTAATGTATCGCTGCTGTTAGCGCTAATGAGGGGGCCGGCGGCCTCGTCAAGCTGTCTAAACGACAGATTTTTCCGCCCGCCCCTTCGTATCAATCACTGTATTGATGCGAAAATAAGTCATTGTCAAAGTCAAAGTCATAGTCAAAGTCATGCCTGTCATGATTTGCACGTTATAACCAGTAACTTATGTTCGTCATACACTCTTGTCACGCCATACCAATTTTGGTGTGTATCAAGCTAGCGAAGCGGCCGCGAACGCACCATGAGCGTGACATGTAAGTCATGCCGTACATGGCATGCATCAGGCCCGTAGCCAGGAATTTTTTTCGGGGGGGGGAGGGACCCACTTGCTGAAAAACTTGACTTTTTGAGAAAAACACCTATTTTTATTATTTATATTTAAAAGTAGAGGAGCTGCTGGTTTATGCCGGGGTCCATCAAGACTTCACTGACG
Source organism: Rhipicephalus sanguineus (assembly GCF_013339695.2). Lineage (NCBI taxonomy): Eukaryota > Metazoa > Arthropoda > Arachnida > Ixodida > Ixodidae > Rhipicephalus > Rhipicephalus sanguineus. Next base: position 242,968,638 of record NC_051176.1, read on the forward strand.
TCAGTTCTGTCACGGAAGTGAGGTCGGTAAAATGCACACGATCATATGACAAAGAAAAACCAGAAGAAAGTTTCCTTGATTCAAATCACCTAGGTGTCGAACCCACGACCTCGCAGTCCGCGACGATAACTGCCGGGCGCTCTACCCACTGGCCCACGACGCAAATGCACGAGGATTTACGAACGCGTCTTATATCTCCGTGCTCTTGGTTGTCGGGGGTGGTGTCACCGTCTGGGAGCGGGAAAGTGAAGTACTGCATTATATGATAGTGCCGACAGGGCGCGCTTCGGTAGTTTCAGCGCAATGGAGGCTTTCTGAGCAATGTTGTAAGAAGCCCTACGGTCGGCGCAATCCGTCGTATACGCTGATGCGGTTCGGTGACGACGCAGTTACGTGCTTTGCCTTTCGCGTCGTGTTAGCGTGTGACGACTCCTCGCTAGAGTAGTGCCGCTTCCACATGCACCAACGGTGTTTCTATGCCGCCTATTGCTTCAAGTGCGATAGCACCGACTAATAAAACTGCCGCAATAAGCCACTGCTGCAATAAGCCACAGAAAGGCAACGACGTCGACGTGCGAATGTCGCGAAGAGAGTGCTTTGGTGTAGAGAGTGACACACCAGCGGGAAACGAAACGCCTCGCGTTCACGGCTGAAGCTACGTAGTCTGCCTCTCGCGTTCCTGAAGCGCTGTGCTTTGAGCATAGGCGTAGGTTACCCTATTACAGGGGAGCGTACACCTTGGCGTCTCTCACCTCAAATGACGACGCTTTGAATGAGTTGAGTACGTGTCGAGTACCAATGTTTATTATGTGCTTGTTGACGCCATCTTTGCGCGGAATTCGCGATATGCTGTGTCCAGGTGTATGTTAACTACTTATAGGGCCCTACACCACTCCGCGTTCAAAGACGAGAGCGTGTTTTTTTTTTCTCGCCTTCACTACCATTCCTAAAGGCGATATCTCCTCCTCGCCACTGACTTCTTCTTAAATCGCGTGTACAATGTCAGCCTTAAGCGTTGAACCTATCAGGATTTCGCTCTTGTCGGCTACACGCTGTCATCTCCGCCTGCGCAGTCGGAAACATACAAAACGAAGTGAAATCAGTCGATCGCACACGATAGTCATGCGAGACAAGGAAGAACAGGTGGGTGACTGCATGGCAAAGCAGGGTAGGAGACAATTCACACCTGATTTTTTTCGTATATGGACCAATTGAGAGTATGTACCTTAATGACGTCACGTGAATCACCGTTCTGGCGACAGGAAGTGTGCCAAAAAGACGACAAACGCCAAGACAGAATAACGCGCTCGTTTCTTTTTTTTTTTTTCAGATTCTATTTAAGGGCCCTTTAAGTTACCAAAAAGGTTTAATCATGACCATGGACGTCGGCCATCGGGATTTAGATGAGCCACTAGGCGGCCACGTGGATGCGTCCACGTCAAACGGTGCTGTAGCTGCCAAACACCAATAGACATCGTTCAAGATCTCATATATCAACGTACAATGAACAATCAACTACTTCTCTAATACATGGTTCACTTTCGTGTCATACCAATTCCTATGACGAAGGAATCAACCATGTTTTTTTCTTTTTTTTTTTTTTTTGCAGGCGCCCGTCCTTTCTTGTGTTTCCCACTGCTGATTTTACAAACTGAAACGGAGGACACCGGAAGCAACATCACTTCCAGCTACTCCGCTGAACGCGTGTGTATGCATCTAAAAGAACAAAAGCAACTCACGGCGAAGTAGATGCCGTGAATTGCTTTTGTTACTCAACTCACGGCAACGTCACGAAGTTGCCGTGAGTTGCGTCCTACGTAACGTGAAGTGTGTCCTAACTAATCTTTAGCATAAGCACTAATGAATTGCTTTCGCAAGGATGTACGCTTGCCTCTCAGGTGCGGCCAAGGATATTGGCGTGCGCCCTGGGAACGGTACACACTTCGAAAGCACAGCAAAAAGCATAGATTTCCCTACAGGTTCAGACATCTGTGTTCATGTTTCATGAGTTTGACTCAAAGCTATCCACGACGGCCACATTTCGTTGCTGGCGAAATGCAAGAACACCCGTATTCGCAATGCCCATAGACTGTCGCGCCACCAAGCGGAATTCAGGAGCGTCCTCTCGAGGAGGGTTAGTAGACGATAAAATGGCAGCACTACGCAGTCGCTCCCTTGTTCGGCTGTGCTAACCTCAGTGTTAACGCATTGGCAAGGAAGGAACTCTATGACTTTGCATGTTCCCTGCATCAGTGAACAAACCGGGCCCTCCGTGACATGAGAAATCTGATTCGTTCTTGCGAGTCGCGAAGTTTTCGTGAAAATACGTGGCAACTCGCGCTTTCAATGCTATAGCCCACAGCGTACGCATGCTATCAGCTTCGCGAGGCTTTCTGTAGCCACGTAGGTTAAATGTTATCGTCTGACATATTCAGTTGAATCTCACCCTGTTTTACTTGCATATAGCATTGGTCAGTGTTTCTTGTAGAGCATGAATCCCATAACACTGTACGCGGGAGGTCGCGCGGGCTCGCGATGTGCTCTTGTAAAACTCAGCGATCTCAAATTGTCGCTACATTAAAATAGGGCCTCTATCCTTTGCAAGCAAAGCACTGTTACTAATCGTGCGAGCGACGTTTCAACCATTCGAGGACGCGTCTGCTCCACGCCTTTCGTGGAGCGAACGCTTTCCACACCATGTTCCACACCGTCCTTCGCCAGTGTGTTGGTGTTTGTTTCATAGCGAGCGCTGCGCCGTTTGTTTTTGTACGTTTGTTGATAGGTGGCAGCACACTGCAAGCGATTTGCTCGTTGACCGATCTGAGAGCATAATATTCTTCGCGGCCAGACGTCTCTCTAATTGTAAACGTGGTGACGCGGAGTGGTCGCAGTCGTTCGGCGGAGGAATTTCTTCGGATTGCTTTCAGCAGTGATGTTGAAAGAAACCATCTTGACGACGAGGATTTTTCACTGGACATTGAAGACTGTGAAAGCACCGAGAATGACAGCTGTGGCAGCGACGATGAACGATCAGCTGAACTCACGAGGAGCGAGTTGCACTTCCCGTCCCCTCGTGCGTTAATGTTCTTTCACGCTCGTAAGTCACTTAGATTGTATTTAACGTATAATATCCATGAGCGAGATCAGAATAAAAGCATAGTTCCTCTTGTGCATTGCATGTATCACAATCATTGTGCATATTATGGAGCGCCGCATCGCCAACACGCTTGAGCTCGACCAGCGAAGCGAAATGGTTAGAGCGATGGAACGTGCAGTCACGGCCACAATCCACGCCTCTCGGCTAACTTCTTCGACGTCGCGAAAAGCATACGTGTGCATTCTTTTCGATATTCTTGTTTGGATCGGGCTGATCGAATCTGCAACATGCGAGTGAAGTGAATTGCACACGGCTAGAGTCTCAGCATGGCTGTGACACAAGCGCTACTGAATGGGATGTTAAATGCTCGTGTTCCGTTGAAGACGTAATACCGCGTTCCAGACTGCGCAAGTAATGACGACGGCGTATTATGCTTGCAAACCATAACCACGTTAAACGTGCGGTCCCGTGCTGCAGCGATGACGCTACGCGCTGGCGGCCTACTACTGCGGCAAATCCGTCAGGCAGGCTCCGTACGTACTACCTCGGTGTGCCGTTCAGCTCATACGTCAATTTTAGTTCATGCAGTTTTATGTAGCACGCACAGGATTTCGCAAAGCATCGTTATGCACGGTAACGGAGCTGAAATATAACCTTTCACACTGCAGCAAATAATTAGGTGGGGGGTACTTTGCACTTTCTATAGTTTGGGAAAGTATTTTAGTCTCATATCCAATTCAGCGCGGCTCATGACTTCATCCGGTGAAAGTGGCACGGACCGTACGTCCGCACGTCCTATCTGTTCCTATGCTAACAAACGGGTTGACCCTCCTCCTGGCGCCATCTTGAAAAGCACGGCGCGCCACCTATAGTTCGTGGGCATTGCGAATACTCAGAGTTAAGTGCATGGTAAAGGGCCCCTACTAAACCACCAAGACGTCGAAATTTAGTTCTGGTGTTGCCGCTGTGCGCGAGTGTAACACGAACACGTAGCCGCGAGAATTTTGCGAAATGGTGCCGAATATTGGCGGAGTTGCGCGGGTTTGATGATCTGAACGCGGCCCTCGCTCGTTTCGCTCTTTCCTTCGCTTCGATCAGTTCGTCGGCTCGTCTCGTCCTTGCAATCATATTGCAGTTTTGGCACGTAAAACCCAGAAATTATTATTATTATTACTGCGTTTAATTCCCTACTGCAACATAACTCAGTCGTCAATTCCAGTGGCAACGTCTTAGACCTGTGTGTGTCAAACGATCAACCCCTTGAAGTTTCCCGCTCCGACATCTCTCTTGTACGTCCGGACAAATTCCACCCACCACTTAACGTAAGATTATCCGCATCAGCCGAAACAACGAGCTTCAGCAGTTACGTAAACAAATCTCCGAGATTTGCCTTCAAGCGAGGTGATTACACGGGCCTCTATCATCACTTGTCTACCGTTGAGTGGTCACAGGTTACTGACAAACCAAATGTTGATGAGCAGGTTGATCGGTTTACGGAGCTTGTACTGAGCAGTATGCGTAATTTTATTCCCCAATATACACCTAAACAACGTAAATATCCCCACTGGTTCTCATCTGAACTTATCAGTGCACTGAAGCATTAAGATCACGCACACAGGAAATCTAAATGTTCTCCATCCAGCGAGTGGAAGGAAGAGTTCAGCTTCCTTCGAACTCTCTCTAAACGCTTATATAAACGGGATCATAGTTCGTATATTGAATTCTTAGAAAAAAGCGCCTCTGACAGGCCGGCTGAGTTTTGGAAGTATGTACGTAAACGCGTGTCCAGCAAAAGCGGAGAGTCCTTCAGACTACTGGACTCAAATGGGGTAGAAGTGCATGCCGTCGCTGACTGTTTTGCCACGCATTTCTCATCCGTTTATAAGGCCTCAGACTCTAGCACTGATATCAGACAACAGCCCAAGGCGGTTAGCTCATCCAGTGCTTTGTCGCTGGATGAAAACCTTATCTGCGAATGCATTAAGCGCTTAAAACCATCCTTATCATGTGGGCCAGATGGCATCCCCTCCGCCATACTAAAAGCTTATGGTAGTATATTTGTCCCAGTACTAACTACGATATTTAATAACTGCCTGGACACTTCCACATTTCCAAGCATGCGGAAAACTGCTCGTGTTTTTCCAGTATTTAAGTCGGGCTCTAAAACAGATGCTTCTAATTATCGCCCGATTTCTCTACTATGTGCCACATCAAAGATCTTCGAGCTGGCTCTTCACGACATATTGTCTTTTAGTGTGAAAAACTCATTGATTCCTAATCAACATGGTTTTCTCGCTGGCCGCTCAACTACCACAAATCTTGCTAGTTTCATGACGCAGATCTCCACACCTATTTCTCAGAGAGGACAGGTTGACGTAATTTACTGTGACCTGAGCAAGGCTTTTGACGTAGTCAGCCACACGCTGATTATGGTTAAACTTGCGCACTTTGATGTTGACTTGTCAGTTGTGAATCTCCTGCAGAGCTATCTGCTCAATAGATATTGTTATGTTGCCGTAAATGGCCAAACGTCTTCTTTGTATAAAGTGACTAGTGGGGTCCCTCAAGGGTCGGTATTAGGCCCACTCCTATTTTTAATTTACGTTAATGATGTTTCTTTTGCCATTCGTAATTCTTCTTTCCTCTTGTATGCCGATGACATCAAGATTTTTAAGGAAATTCATTCAGTTAACGACTGTCGCTTGCTGCAGTCAGACTTGCGCTCTTTTTCCGAATGGTGCGACGGTAATAACCTTTCTCTGAATACCTCGAAGACAAAATTCATGTCTATCACTCGCAAAACATCTAGCGTGTCATTTCAATACTCTGTCAATTCTGTGCCGTTATGCAAGGTTTATGAAATCAGTGATCTTGGTGTTGTTGTTGACAGCGCGTTAAACTTTTCTTCTCACGTTAAGCGTGCTGCTATGCGGGGCCTTCGTTCTCTCGGATGTGTTTGTAGAATATCTCGAGAATTCAGGTCTCCCATGGCCCTACACAAATTGTACACGGCAATATGTCTTCCGCAACTTGAGTATGCGTCCGTTATATGGAATGGCATTGCTCAATCCAGCGGTAACACCATTGAACGAGTCCAGAAAAAATTCCTCAGCATATATAACCATCGCTTTGCTAAAAAATTGGCCGCGTATCTGCGTGCTTCGCTGCAAATGTCGTGTAAAGACGATAGAAGAGGCTCTGTGTGAGATATGGACGCCATCTGGCAATACGTCGGGAAACATGAGTGCTGTGTTGCGTGCTGGTAGTCCCGGCGCAGCAGCAGGCGAAGACCGGCGGTGACCAACGCGACCGGCGGGGACGCCAGCCAGCCCGAAAACGCGGTTTGGCGCGAAGCGCTGAAGCAGAGAAACGTCCGCACTCAACGAGTACTCTCCACACACTCTTTTATTTACACGTCGCCTGGGTAAAACAGGAACGCCAGAGCGGCGCCCACAACCGGCAGCCTGAAGGCCGCCCACAACGCTGCTTTTTCATTTTTTAAATATTTTTTTTCACCTTCTTGGCTTTCTCAAAACTAAAGTTTTTCAACACCAACCCATGGAATTCGTACAGTGCAACAGAACCGAAACCGAAACACAACAATGAGCTCGTGCGAAGGGCACGGAGGAAGGCAAATTTCAGCGCAGTCGCATTTTCAGCTTTGTTGAAACAGCGCTCACTAGACGACGACGAAGTAAAAGAAGGCACAGGACAGGCAGCGCGTGTCCTGTGCCTTCTTTTACTTCGTCGTCGTCTAGTGAGCGCTGTTTCAACAAAAATGAACGCATACCAACTCGCTCAAGCTTCCATTCTTATGCATTTTCAGCGCAGCTTAAGAAACTAGGGTCCTTAAAATTACGTATGTATGTATTTTCTATTAAAGGAACACGCCACCTAATACTTACCTAGTGATGTTGCACCTCAGATATGCATGATATTTACTTTTTGATCGACAACGTTCACAAGTATGAACAGCCGTACCAGTTCAAGACGGCTGGCCCTTGGGCAAGTGGTTCAACTTTGGCCGAGTGGCTGAATCGAGGGACGTGCCGACAAACAGAAAGACAGACAGAAAGACAGACAGACCAAAATTTCTGCGTTTAAGTTCCCCAAGAAAGACTATCGTCTTTAAAATGACTCTGGATCTCGTTCAAGTACTGCTGAATTATTATCACTGCCATCACTTCACTGCCGACGAAATCGCTCTGATCTCTTATTTCTTTACAAGCTAGTACACGGTATCATATCCTGCCCTGTACTTCTTAATTGTGTAAATTTTCGAATTCCGCGTAAGTTAACCAGAGAGAACAGACCGTTTCATGTACCCGCCTGCTTCTTCCAACACTCTACCGTTCACAGAATACAAAGTCTCTATAATGGTAATTTTCTTGATCTTGACGTTTTTCATAGCCCACAATCATGTCCCGTCTTTTTAGCGCTGTTTTTCACCCGTAATCATGAACCAACCAGCCCAAATGCGTACCCCACAATCATTGTTTTTATCCGAGCTTTGCACTGTTTTGACATAGTGTGGCACAATGTACAAAGTCTTCCCTTCTCAGTCTTTCCACATAGTTGTATATATGCAATCTAATTTTTTATGCCCCGTCAATATTTCTCGTGTTGTCTTATTTTACTCCTCCCCTTTTGTGTTCATTTCTCTTTGTCTACGTGTATTTGCTCTTTTTATTTCTGAAGACTGTCTGTATTGTATAGTTTATTTTTATTGTTTTTTTTTGCGTGCGCCTGCACAAAGACCTTACGGTTGTTCCTGGGCACGTTAAATAAATGATTGATTGATTGATTGATTAATAAATGATTGATTGATTATTATTATTATTATTATTATTATTATTATTATTATTATTATTATTATTATTATTATTATTATTATTATTATTATTATTATTATTATTATTATTAGATAAACAGATCGTTTCACTAGATTGACCCTGCATTTCGTTCTAGCACTGTTGGACTATTTTCGTTGCCATCACTTCACTGCCGACGAAATCGCGTTGATCTGCTATTTCTTTTCAAGCTTTTTCACAATATCGAAACCCGCCATGAACTTCTCAATTTTATACTTTGCGAATTCCGCGTAAAATAACTTGTATATATGTACATTTAAACGTGGGAGCGTCAGTCAGCGCCGCCAGTAGCCATGACGGCGAGTGTGGAACACTCTTTTTCTGCCTGTTGGCGTCACGTAGCACGTGAACTTATACGAGCTGGCAGCTGACCAATAATCCCTCGCATACTACCTGAAAGCATCAAGTCTGCCAGAACGAGGCCCTCGCTATGAATGAAGGAAAGAAGTGTTAATTTCAAGGGCTCGTTTTCTTTGTTATACACAATATTAATGAGAACTAACAGACAATAATGCCAAGGAAAGTATAGGGGATGTTTTTAGTAGTAAATGTAAGGTAAATGTGAAGAAAGAAAAGTGGACGAAAAGATAGCTTGCCGCGGGCAGGGACCGAACCTGCGACCTTCGAATAACGCGTCCGATGCTCTGACTGGCGGCGCTGACTGACGCTCCCACGTTTAAATGTACATATATACCCTATAAAGTGGACGGGGGGATGGCCGCCGCGGTAGCTCAGTTGGTAGAGCATCGGACGCGTTATTCGAAGGTCGCAGGTTCGGTCCCTGCCCGCGGCAAGCTATCTTTTCGTCCACTTTTCTTTCTTCACATTTACCTTACATTTACTACTAAAAACATCCCCTATACTTTCCTTGGCATTATTGTCTGTTAGTTCTCATTAATATTGTGTATAACAAAGAAAACGAGCCCTTGAAATTAACACTTCTTTCCTTCATTCATAGCGAGGGCCTCGTTCTGGCAGACTTGATGCTTTCAGGTAGTATGCGAGGGATTATTGGTCAGCTGCCAGCTCGTATAAGTTCACGTGCTACGTGACGCCAACAGGCAGAAAAAGAGTGTTCCACACTCGCCGTCATGGCTACTGGCGGCGCTGACTGACGCTCCCACGTTTAAATGTACATATATACCCTATAAAGTGGACGGGGGGATGGCCGCCGCGGTAGCTCAGTTGGTAGAGCATCGGACGCGTTATTCGAAGGTCGCAGGTTCGGTCCCTGCCCGCGGCAAGCTATCTTTTCGTCCACTTTTCTTTCTTCACATTTACCTTACATTTACTACTAAAAACATCCCCTATACTTTCCTTGGCATTATTGTCTGTTAGTTCTCATTAATATTGAGAGCATTGACCTTTTCATGTATACCTGCCTGCCTCTGCCAACACTCAACCGTCCACAGGATACAAATTCCTTATGCAATGCTTATTTTCTTGATCTCCATGTTTTTCATCCCTTATATGCCACTGTTTTCGTCCGAACTTTGCAATGTCTTACCGTAGTGTCGCGCATTGCACAAAGTATTTCCTCCTTTGTCTTTCAGCAAACCGTGCGCATTGTTGTATGCGATTGTATTTATCATTTCCCTTCTATTTTTCTCGTGTTGTGCTTTTGTATTTTTGCCCTGTTGTCCTGATTTTTTGTTTCTACGTTTCTGTTTTGTTATGTTTGCATTATCTCTTTAGGTTGTAGTTACTGCAATGTTTTTATTAGTATTTTTCTTCTTGTGCGCCAGCACAAAGGCGTTACGGTTGTTCCTGGGCATGTTAAATAAATTATTATTATTATTATTATTATTATTATTATTATTATTATTATTATTATTATTATTATTATTATTATTATTATTATTATTATTATTATTATTATTAGCAGCAGCAGCGATGTTTTCCAAGTAGCAGGTGTTGTAGTCGATCGATAACAGCCAATGATTTACACCATCTCTATAGACATCCGAAATATAACGCGCCTACTGTGTCCTGTAGAAGCGCAGGCGGGTAAAGAGCATATGCGGGTTCGAAATGGCCCAACAAAACGGGTCCGTCCGCTAACAATTCAACGTCAGTTTCATGCGTGGTACCGTAAATAGAAAGAACGCGCATAGCATGCTACAAGGCTATTAATATCGCCACGGCATACTGCTATCAAGCCGAAAAACAGGTGCACAGGGTGTATACGTCACCGGCGAACGAGCAAATGAAACGCATCGTAGCATGCAGTTCGTGCGCAAATGATAGCAGAAAAAATGTCGCGATATTCGTGATAATGTTTTCCACAATTTCTTTTTCGCGGTCAGGGCCGTAGGCGTGCGCCATGGGAGGAGGGTTGAGGGGGTCGCAAATGCGCTCTAGTATCATTTATTACTTTGCAAGCAGCACTTGGAAGCTCATAGATCTCAGATGAAGTGACGACGGATAGCCCTGAAAACATTCTACGTACGTCCGCGGTTTTTCTCTCCACGGAATTAAGATGGAGTTGAACGGGCTTTGCCAATAAAACTCCTTGCGGAAGCTCTCCTGTCTGCAGTTTGTTTCAGCACCCTGCCGTTATTGTTGGATACTCATGCACTCTTTCAATACAAGTTGTACTCTCCTCGTCGGCCTTACATGCTGCATGGGACCACCCATGTTACTGAAGAACAGTGAAAAAGAAAAGAAAAAAAGATAAGCACGATTCATTGCAACGTTCATTTTCTCTGTTCCATCTAAAGGAAGCACTAATTTACAAAGACCGGCCGCACACTTGTCCATTGTGGCTGCGACAGCGTTGATAATGAAAAATTCTCAAACGTTGCATGAAATTAACAACTTTACACAAGTCAACGCTGAGTATACTTACATAGGATGAAAATGAAATTCATATTTTCTATCGCTAGCGGTAAACGTATGCGTATACGTACATGGCGGTTGCTCATTTTACCTAATTGTGAGCAGACAAAGACGGCAGAAGACAGCTGTCTTTGTCTGCTCGCGCTTTACTTGAAAGCCGCACGCCCACCAACTAGCCCCGTTCGCTGTCTTAATGAAGCTGTTTCACTGTTTTTATATACACAGGTATAACTGCTCTGCAGAGGTGCACTCAGCTCCCTAAACCGCTTGGCGGTCGTTCCTGAGCGTATAGAGTTGCAAATGCACCAAAATATGTGAGTAGAAATTCATCCTTCAATGGAAATAATTAATAATATATTAATAATATCTGGGGCTTAACGTCCCAAAACGACGATATGATTATGAGAGACGCAGTGGTGGAGGACTCCGGAAATTTCGACCACCTGGGGTTCTTTAACGTGCACCTATATCTAAGTACACGGGCCTCAAACATTTTCGCCTCCATCGAAAATGCAGCCGCCGCGGCCGGGATTCGATCCCACGACCTTCGGGTCAACAGTCCAGCGCCATAACCACTAGACCACCGTGGCGGGGCCTTCACTGGAAATATATACGTCATGCAGTTTGCTGAATGCTAAATAGAGATTTGTGTGTGTGTGTGTGTGTGTGTGTGTGTGTGTGTGTGTGTGTGTGTGTGTGTGTGTGTGTGTGTGTGTGTGTGTGTGTGTGTGTGTGTGTGTGTGTGTGTGTGTGTGGTCACACACACGCGAGGGGTGGTCAGGAATCGGAGGGGGGGGGGGGAGGAGATTAGGAAGGGGTGCACCGTCAAGCTATAATCCCTGCACCTTATGCGGTACCTTGCTCACTCTAATGGTCAGAGACAACATTAACAAAATTTTACGCTTGTGAGATGTGTAATTTTCCGATGCTGTCCTTATCGTCCCACATATCAGCGTGAACGAGCAGCACCCGTTTCCCCGAAGCATCCTTGCGAAAAAATGGTTGCGAATCAAAAGCCGAGTTCACAAGTCTTTTCGTTTGTAAGCGCGCTTTGCCAATGGCTGGTCGCATTCGCTATTAATGTGTCCAGCACTAGGGCAGGGTAGAATTTTTTTTTATACGAACAAATGTGCTTATAGCGTAAGGTCTGAATACGGGCCCGGAAGTTGAATTTATAAAGTTTTTCTCATTAGTTATCTTTGTCATTTGGCAGCCTTAATTACAGATCTCGAACATTGCAATTGGCTGTCATATGCTTTTTCTTAGAAGCAGTTTTAACGCAAACATTTTGTGAGTGTGGGCCCTGGCAGGATTGCCGTTGGGTGAATAAGAAAAAGAGCCAGAATTCAGGCTAAAAGTAGCCAAAGTAGCCATGCTATTTAATTTCATCGCCAAATTTCTAGCCAAATAGAACACAAGCGGTATCATGAGCACATGTTTTCTTATTGTACAATAAATAACACCATTCAATAAACAAGGTCATAGAAATAAGAGCACAGTTCTTTCCCTCTTGCTTGGTCTTCAAGCCAGACGTAAGTTGCAAATAAAGTAATAAATTAAAATAAATTTAGTGCGCCTCTATGTAATTTATGTAAACTAGATAGAGTTCTTGCCAGATACGGAGTGATATTGAAACATTCTAGCCAACAAGGAGCAATAAAAAATTGAAAGTCTTTCCTTGAACAAGTCTAAGAGAGAATTTGGCTAGTATAGACTTTACATAATACCAGGCCAGCTTCAGGTTGTGAAATATAGGGTTGAAGATGAACAACCAAGCTTCATTTCGTTGCAGACCTCTGTTTTTGTCAAGTTCGCACTAACACGCGCGGCACATCGGAATTAGGAACTTTAGCACAGCATCAGAATATACATGGCGGGCAGCGTGATCAGCGTGCCAGCCACGCGTTTGCTATGCAACTTTGCCACTCCGTATTTGCAAGTGCGCCGTTCGTTGCTTTGAGCTGCCTCGATGCGCACCAGCCTGCTGGTGTGGGGAAGGACGCTTGCGGATCGGCTGAAATGAGAGAAGAGCTTAGAGACAGTGTATTTTATCTTCAAATAATAAGAAAAATGGCTGCTTAATGCGCCAGAACAGGAGTTCAGCTGTATCCAGGACGTAGCCAAGGAGCCAGTCTGAAATTTTCGCCGCCAGACGGGGTCGTAATGTAGCTAATTTGGCGCAAAGTAGCCACCAACGGCAACCTTGGGCCCAGGGCACTATTTCACAAAGTTTTTGTTTGTGGGAACTGGGACCGTATTACAAAACCTTTTTAACGCCAGAATTGTTCGTAATAGAATATTGCTGCCAATTATTGGCAGCAATATATATATATATATTGTGAGGAAGAAGATCGGCAAGCATGAAGGCCCATCGCCATCGGCTGGCACACACCGACAATTGGGAGAGTATTTCGGCCGCGTGTTAAAAAAGTGCGGCCGGTGCGGCCCTCTGGCGGGGGTCTGGCCGTTGCCAGGCAGCGAGACCGGCGACGAGACGGAGACGCGTAGACGCGGTGGCTCCGGCCGTCGTATCGATAGTATACGCTCCCCTTCTGCGGTAGTGTTATGTTATTTCGGCAGAGTAAAAAGCTGGGCTTGGTGTTCCCTGACTACTGTGCGATGGAGTTAGGAGAGGCCAGGATAGACGCACATCATTATCTTTGTTTATTGCTAGCGTGCATGCTTGTTGACATCCGACCGTCAGTTCGTACGTGTTGCATATCGTGCTTTAATTGTGGTGTTAATTCTAATGCGGCCGGACTGCTCGCACTGAGCTTACAAGAGTGCCCCCTACCTCTAGGCCGCACACCTTGATTTAACAGCACTAACATTGTTTCATTTCGTTGTTGATGCAAGCATAAATTCTGAGTGAACAAAGCAGTACAAAAGCGTGCACTGTCGGCGCAGAGCATTACGACGTTCGGCGACGAGTATGGCGAGTACGAACAAGGTTCTGTCTTCGGGAGAAGAAGCGGCGCGGCGGGAAATATGATGGGAATTCGCTAGAGCATATGGGCCCAACGATGACGGGCCGACCCCGAGTTTCGAGTGAGAGAGGCGTGTCGCCGCAACTGCACGACAAAACTCGTCGGGAAGAGAGACGTTGGCCGCCCAGCAACGAAGGGAATCCGATCCTGACTTGCGAGTGGCCAAAGCAGGAGCTCACGGACCGTTTAGCGGCGTCATATTATCATCGCTGTGTCGACAGCTAAAATAGTACTTAGTAAAAAACGCACCCCAAAGCCAAGGAAAAGGCACCAGCTCCGCAGTTTCATCAGTCTTCGCGACGCCAAGTCAGTGAAGCTGTGCTAAATTTTACCCTTGAATGTTGCATTTGTGCGCTGTGACGTGCAGCTCATGCAGTCACTGCTTCATCGCAATGCCCACTGAATACTTTGTAATACCAAAGGAAACATGGCACTGCCGCAGAACCCAACGACACGCTCGTCCCAACGACGGTCGGAGTGCCGCCGCGGCCGCGTCTTCGTCGTCTAGGCAACCGCGACCGCCGCGCGCGGAGCAGCTCTGTGTACCACGTGACTTTTTTACCGCGCGGCCGAAATACTCTCCCCCGACAATTCGCTCTCTGGCTACGCCCTGCGCGCTGCTGCTACGATCGTCGCTCTCGCAGAATCCTCAATAAACCCCCCGTAACAAGTGGTGGAGGTGCTGGGTAAGCAAATCTGGAACTACGCAACGGGAAACTCAAGCCCGCCTCTACAATGACGGAAGGGGGACCAATGCAGCAACAACAACCCGGTGCCACGGTGACTACCGTGCTCTGCCCTGGCCCGTTCCCTCAACGCGACCCACCAATCTTCAGCGGTGCGGAAGAGCAAGATGTGGAAGACTGGCTCGCTGAATACGAACGAGTGAGCGTGATAAACCGCTGGGACGACGCAGGAAAGCTCAACTACCTTTCATTTTACTTGAGCGGTGTGTGCCAGCCGATGGCGATGGGCCTTCATGCTTGCCGATCTTCTTCCTCACAATATATATATATATATATATATATATATATATATATATATATATATATATATATATATATATATATATATATATATATGCAGGCATGGCGGCGAAAGTGGCCGTAGCGTTGAAAACGGTGAAGTGGATCCTCCGTGAGTAACAGTAACAACGGAAGTGTTTATTTCGACAGTTTCGGCCAGAGTCTGGCCTGGCCGAAACTGTCGAAATGAACACTGCCATTGTTACTGTTACTCACGGAGGATCCACTTCACTCTATATATATATATATATATATATATATATATATATATATAGAGAGAGAGAGAGAGAGAGAGAGAGAGAGAGAGTCGCTTTCGCGCAGCATGAACTCTATGTCGAGGCGGAAATTGCCGCAGCTAAAATGACATTGACGCGACAAATCAATGAAAACTCGTTAATTAACTCTTTAAATATTCACTTGAGGGCAATTGTTTATATCAGAACGTTGTAGCGCGCGACAACTTATGGCATACCCATTTTAAATGCGAAGCATTCCTTATCGAACCTTTGGCACTTTGACCGTTTCTATATACGTATCTATCTGTCTATATCTAGCCGCCTATACGTCTGCGTGCTCTCATGATCGCCTCCTTAACTTTGTTTAGACCAGAATTGGCACGGGAGGGAAGAAGATTTAACGAATATGACTGTCAGGTCATGACATGAATAACGTGGAAATTCTGTCGCGTACGTCGTCAAAGCCTTTCCTCCAGGCACGTGTGGCACATAGCCGTTTACCACGGGCCGCGGTATACGGGTAAGCGCCGCAGGTGATTGACAATTTATATCTACCCAGGAACGGCGAGAACAGACACTGGTAATTTAAATGCGAGAGCGTTAAGAAAAACAGACATAGGCAGCGTTGACCTGACGAATGGAAAGAATAAAAATTAGGTTCCCAGCAGGAATCGAACCCAATCATTCTGTGTGGCAATCAGGTATTCTACAACATAACCACGCCAGTTCTATAAACTGCATTGTAAAAAAAAAAAAAAAAAGTCACAGTTTCGCCGCAAGGCCGAAGCAATGAATGCGATAGCAAGAAACTAATGCTATATGAAGTAGAGGTGTGCACGGGCTCCGGGTAGCCCGAAAGCCCGAGCCCGACCCGGCCCGCGGGCCGGGCTCGGGCGGGTCGACGTATTTTCACCTCGGGCCCGGGCCGGGCTCGGGCTACTTGGAGCTTTATCGGGCCGGGCTCGGGCCCAGCGCAAAGCCCGACTCAAGCCCGAAATATAGAGAATGAACGGGAATTGTTTTCCAGCACGCATGCAGCGCCATTTCCGCGACCGCCCTTTACCGCTTTTCCTTTCCATTCGCTACTTTAAACAAAAGGGGAGCAGGTGAAGTACTGGCTCTGTTGCACTCCGGCAAACAGAGAGGTAACACCACCTGAGCTAGTGAGGGCGCTACACGACTGTTCGCGTTAGATATGAGTGAAGATGCACGCGACGGCGACCCGACGTAGATCCATTTCGTGCAAGCTGACGCTTGCATGGGCATACCCCATACACGTGACGGCTTTGGCGAGCGAACTCCATTGTTGCTGGCACGAGGCCGTCTACTTGTAATTTGTAATCTGTGTAATAGAGACTGTTCGTCGTGTGCCGTTTGATCATATTTGATATGCTCAGTAAAATGCCAAATTACCGGAAAACGATGTTTTGTTTTCGCAGCGAACCTTCAAAAAGCCGGGCCGGGCCCGGGATTGTGTTTTCGTACGTTGGGCCGGGCCGGGCGGGCTCGCAGCCCTTTGCCGTCGGGCTCGGGCGGGCCTTCGACAAAGTCAGCGGGCCCGGGCCGGGCTCGGGCTCGGAAATACGGCCCGTGCACAGCTCTAATATGAAGTGAGGCTCGCCAATGGATACTCGCAGTTTGAACAGCGCTCCTGTTGCAAAGGCGGACGAAGCAGCGAAGGAAACTAGCGTGCTTCAAGTGTCGAGCTGTGACACTTGATAGTTCGCGCTCATTTTCTGTTTGTTCGTTTAGCGGCGTCCCTTGAGCTCGAGTGGCTTTCGTACGCTCCGTAACATGAGCGCGGACATCACGGTGAAAGCGTGAAACATCCCTCTTCCCCTCAGCACAAGAAAACCGCGCGAGCAGACAGCGGAAGGGCAAGGTTCTCCCTGCGCAAGTATAAGAAGAAGCGAGCGAACTCGCTGACGACTTTTAAATGCGCCTGTCGCGCTCCTATCGCCATCTCGCTGGTAATGAAGAAACGCTTATAAGCGCAGCCGTCTCTGAGTCCGTCCAGCGGTAAAGGATGTGTATATAACGCTCGCCGTTAGCGACGCGGAGGATCTGCGTTTCGTGGCGTAGTGGCTAGAGCCACTCGCTGCGGAGGAAGAGGTCCCTGGTTCGATTCCCCGCTTCGGAAGCATTTTTCTGAATTAATTTTCTTTGGGGCTTTTACATATATATACATACTTATACATATACGGTGCATGTCGGCGGCGACGGCGACGACAAAATCCAGCTGAAACTGTCCATATAATTGCTATCACAATAAAAAACTTATGCAGGCTTAATGTCGGTGTAACGTCAATTGTGGTTGCGGGGCTGTCTTTCTAATTCTACAATATAGCAATAAACACTACATATGTACTCCTACGATACAGGCGTCATATCAGATTAACGTCTGTGGTTCCAGTGTTGGCTCTGCTTTTGTAGCAGTCTAAGAAACATTACATTTGTATTCCTGTGATTCAGCAAACTATGTTGGAGCATTGCTCGACCTCGGAGGAATACACTAACGAAAGTTGCGTATGATATTTACATGATTGCACCATAAAGTGCACTTAGTTTCGATAATACTGTGACGTATGTGTACTCTAACGTGAGGGCTGAAGTTACGTCGCGCTATAAGTTACCCTTTAAACTCCAGTGCTGTCGACGTGCCTGGTAAGCCCACGATGGGCACACAGCTCTACACTTACAAAAACGCGTCGATTCATCTCGTAACGCTTGGCTCAAAGCCATAAAATACAGCATAGAAGTACTCACTGACTGCTTCGCATGAAACCGATTCCCACAACGCGTGGCATCTGCCGAATTTTTTTTAGCGAGCACAAAAGTTGCACGTAATTTTAGATGTTCGTCATCTAATTTTAATGATGATGTCGAAACTGGCCGCGTGCACGGCCCGCAGGAAACGCGGCCTCTCTGTTGCGTCATACCGGAACTACCAGTTACAAGATGAAGTCGTGCCAACTATAGCCCCCATTGCAGCCTTATTAGCTTTACAATGAATAATGTGAAGTCAGTCATAATTTTGGATATATTATTAGCGGGCACTTGCGATTACGAACAATCTTTGTGAATGTGGGAACGTTTCTTGCGGAAAACTCTAGCACATAAATTTGGTTCCAATTCAAAAAGCGCGTTCGCCCTCGCCAATGATATGTCCAATCCGGATAAGCTCCAATTTTATTTTACAAGCAATTCCGCCTTAGGAGGATTTTTTAAAGTAACCTGAGTTCTGTTTCGGCGAATTTAGATTGTGCCCGTGTACTCAAAAGAATTCGCTTGCATAGGTGCACATTCACATGGCACTCGTCTCGTCATCTTGGCGATCGCGTTATCATGGGAGTGGCGGCCCGCCGGTACCGATCAATAAGGAAGAGTAGATACATTTTAAAAAATTCTTAGATACGGGTCTTAGGCCCGCCTTCACAAAACTTTGGGTAGTTTATTTCCTCATTGGTTGACGTTCGGGGCGTGGTCCGCCGTGCAGCTGCTAAACGCCGACGTCACTTGCGCAACAGAAATTTGTGAATGCAGGCCCTGCGGAAGCATTCACAAAGTTGTGTGCTGGAGCACTTCGTAAGGACAAGCGCCAGCGAATCCTTATACTACATTGACTATATTATATCGAAGACAACCAACTGCAAGTGCCCACTGAGAATAAAAATTTGAATTCAGTTCTCGGTTCATACCAATCACTGCAAAAAATGTCAGGCGCGTTTAGCACGTATAAAGTTCATTTCTCTATCGTTGCGCGGAGGGACAAGTCTATTCTTGCAGAGGCTGCGCTGTTGCTTCATGGCCGTACCTCTCGGTGTTGTTGAGAAACGGGTTCCAATGGTCGGCTTCAGTGTTTTTCGTCCCGAGGGACATGCTTATCTTCGGTCGGTGCCTCTTCATCATCCTGTCGGCCTAGGTCCGGTTTCACAAACAAGCTAAAGAACGCGGCTGTATTTTCACGATGTGCGTACTTCACGTGTACGCACATATATCGTAATAATACGAACCAGGCAATGGGCGGAGGCTATACTGACAAAGGTTTTATTAACGAAACTGTTTCTGAATTCGAACTGCACTTTGCCAGAACATGTATCAGTGGATTAACGAAACCAGCTCCGGTCGTTGAAGGGTTTTTTCCGCCTCTTTTGTCGGAGCTCCCTGAAAACGGAAACAAATGGACGCATCCTTCTTCAGCAGGAGTGCGAAAGTTAGTGCGTCCAACATGTACACATAAACATGTGGTACACTACGCTATACATATATATATAGTACACTACATGGAAAGAGTAATGATACCTTAGCGCGTGAAATTATGGAAGCATACTACATTAAAGAGAACAGAGATATGCGTGTAAGTGACACATCTGTTGTTCTGCGTGGTGGCGAATTTGGTTTCTTCTAATCTTTTTTCGATTAAGTCATTTTTGTCATTCTTATCGCGGGATTTTTGACGAGCATGTGAGGCGATGTGCGCGCGCATGGTTGCTACGGCTATACATATGTCGCTGATGTTCTGAGAATAAAGTTAGTTGTAAGTGACGCCCTTTTCTGTTCTCACTTAAAATTTTTCCTCGATAGTACGCGTCTTTTTTTGCATTCAGTAAGGATGTAGTTACGTGTACTGGTTGGAGCTTTTTTTTTTTTTTAACTAGGCCCGATCCACGGGCTTCCATGTCAACCACGAACACCACTCAAATGGTACTATGCTGTATAATGTGGTGAGTGCATAGGTTTCTGAAGTAATAATAAAGCCTTCAGTTCACACGAAAGAGTTCGGATAGGTAGGTAGAAGAACATTTCAAACTTTGCTCTTTCTCAGACTCTTGCCCGTATGTCGAAAAACAGGGCGAAACATTTCTTACGGTGCAACATTTCTCAACCGTGGCATACGACGAATTCGCGACATTAATTGTTTTTGTCTTTATTCGTTCAACGGTGAAAATTTATGCAGCTTTGATACGCTATTCAGGCATTCATCTTTACTTGAAGCGCCATTGATTATGACGAAACTCGTGTATTCTGCCTCGCTGGCGTAACTGCTCGCGATATTGAAGGAGTGCACCCGGTGTTTACTTAGGTAGAGGTGTACATTGCACTTGGAGTATACATGAAAACCGTGTTCTTTACATTTTGGCTGATTACACTTTTACACGTCCGAGATGGAGATGGAGAATTTATTTTACCGACGCCCTGGCGGCGGTGACATAATATTCTGCATAGGGAAGGTGATTAGAAGATTGCAGAGGAGAGTGGAAAAAAAATATATTTTGGAATTGAACGAGTGAACCTGCTAATCATATTTATAGGTGAGACAATATGCGAATTCCAGCTTTGATGCGTCATGAAGGGAACGTTTAAAGATTTTCGCGAATACCAATTTCTTACATGCACGTGTCCCGCAGGAACTCATTAAAGTTATTTCGATCAATCAATCAATCGAAAGAATAAATACAAGGCCTGTCCCTATTTTGAAGGGCAAGGCATAGAACCCAAGACGCCACTCTAAAGGGACAAATCTTGTTCATTTCGCGCTCAAAACAGAGTCCCTTATACAACTGCCTAAGCTAGGCGACTCGATGGCGAAAGCCATCCGGTGGGGTTATCATCATCGTCATCATCAAAGCTTGAGAGATGCCGTTGTTGTGGTAACGCTGCACACGTTGATGCTGACGGCTGATGAAGGTGCTGATGTATTCCTTCGCAATGGATTGGCAGCTTTAAACCACGCACTTGTTATGCAAATCACGTGGTGTAGCGTCTGGTGCGATTCAGCGCTTTTGCCGCGCAATATTACATCTGCTAATGTGACTCCTTTCCTGGCACAAAACTAAACTAACATGTGTTCTACTTTATACAGCTGCAGTTATCACAGTAAGGATCAGCGGTGCGCTCTATACGATGGAGATAAGCGTGTTCGTGAAAGATATACGCTCAGTGAAATCCGTTGGCTATATACAATGTCTCAGACCGACGAGGAAGTGGTCGCAGAATTCTCGATCCTACTCTGGCGTCCACCACTTGCAAGTTATTTTGGTGAAGCATCAGAGGCGATCGCTTTATTTATTTTTTTTCTTTAGAAGCTTTAGTGTGTGCGATTTGATGCAGGCTACCTGACTGCTGTGTGTGTGTGTGTGTGTGTGTGTGTGTGTGTGTGTGTGTGTGTGTGTGTGTGTGTGTGTGTGTGTGTGTGTGTGTGTGTGTGTGTGTGTGTGTGTGTGTGTGTGTGTGTGTGTGTGTGTGTGTGTGCGTGCGTGCGTGCGTGCGTGCGTGCGCGCGCGCTAGACTCTTTCCCTTTGCTTGCTCTTTTCCTTTTTACGCACAATGTGCAATAAAAACTGTAAACCTAAGTTTGAATGTGGCGTAGTCTACGTTTCTATCTTACCAACCTAAAAAAACGAAGCTGCGTTCAGACTGTGTTATAAAGCTGTATTTTCAGCCATTGCAGATAAAAAATAACCCTTAGTATTGCTGTTTGCTTTTTTCGTCTAAAAGGAAGGAAGGAAAAGGGAGAAGGCAGGGACGTTAACCAGACACCTGTCCGGTTGGGTACCCTTTTCTGGGGGAATGAGAAAGGGGAGTATAAAGATGAGAGAAAGATATGAGGGAAGGACAAAAGGAAATGATTTTAGTTGTCAACTAGCAGGGAAAATAACCGACGTCGCTGCAGAATCTTCTTCTCCTACTGAGACCCCAGAACGATAAAAAAAAGTGCTATACATGATAGGCTGATGCACTTTTCATATAACTGCATGGCATCACTTCTCTTTGTATGTATGTATGTATGTATGTATGTATGTATGTATGTATGTATGTATGTATGTATGTATGTATGTATGTATGTATGTATGTATGTATGTATGTATGTATGTATGTATGTATGTATGTATGTATGTATGTACCTCTTCAGTGCAATAAAACGTCTAGTTGGGACAGCGATTGTGTTGTCTGATTCTATCGTCCTTCGTTTCCAGCTGCTTTAGTTCGCTGTTGTTAACCTGTACCAACTCGCTCAACTCGCCGTGCGCATCCGTTAGCGAAATGCTCCATACGGGGGTTGCCAGTCGGGAAGACGTACCAGGGGCTTTGGACCGCGTTTATCAAACAAAAACGTGATGTTGCTTTAGCGAGGACACACAAGCAATGTAAAATCACATATGTGCTGTTAAAGCTGCTTGACTAAATGCGCTGGTTGCTGCATAATCTAAGGCTTTCATGATTAATACACGCTTTTGAAAAATAAAAGCGAAAAGAATACACTCAAGGTAGAACTGAATGACACTATGAGAACGAGAGGCAAAGCTACGCGAAGAAATGCGAGACTAAACCTCCGCTGCAACAAAAATGATAGTTCAATAATGCAGACTGGTAGGCTAGTTGGCATACTGCATGTTGAGAAGTTAGCGCACAGAAAGGTGCACTGTGTCCGCGTGTCTACTTTTGTCCTGGTTCCTTTCTGTGCGCTAAACCGCAATAAAAGGAATAGTGCGCACGAAACAGTGCGAAGCCAGGGAAAGAAAAATGTGAATGACAAAGTTAAATCTTTTTTTTTTTTCGGTGAACCTCATAACATCGGCACTACGTGACCGGGAGGTTGTACAGGAGCCAGCGGTTCGTGCACAGGGTTCCCCATTAGGGGGTCCCAAGTCTCACCATATTGATGAAAACTGAAGAGGACGATGCGCGGCAGAGCGCGTGGGCACGGGCGTGGGACAGCGCCGCTAGAAAAAGAAGTTGAGTTCGATCAATAAACCGTAACCGAAGGGGACTTCAGTCTCTCTGTCTTTTATATAGTTTGATGCCGAAACCCGGGACAAACTATACAGAAGACAGAGAGGCTGACGTCCCCTTCGGTTACGGTTTATTGATCGAACTCAACTTCTTTTTCTAGCGGCGCTGTCCCACGCCCGTGCCCACGCGCTCTGCCGCGCATCGTCCTTTTTAGTTTTCATCAATATGAAAGTGAATGAACTGATGACGTGCTTCTTATAGCGGCCTGCCTTTGGTCCCCGGCTTTCTGTGGGTAACAGGGGGAAGAAAAGAGTCCTTAACTGCAATGCCACCCGCCATTATCTTCAAAAACCTGCGTGGTCATCACCCTGCCCTTTAAGCAATGACGGAACAGGTCCGACTGAGTAACTATACGGGCATTCTTGGCACCCCCCCCCCCCTTGAGCTATATATCTATAGCTTTCACGGGCGCCACAGGTTAGAATCGTTCGATTGTTATGAGCCATTGCTATGAATCACCGAAGGTATTCTGCAGGTGCCAGTCAACGCCATGCGTGCATTTTCCAATCAGTGGTTATTTATCTATTTCCAGTACTGCTGCTCTCAGCTGAGAGCGTAGCAGGAGGGCAATACAAAAAGTCAGTACAATGTATGAAATGTTTGCAGACCAATCAAATATGCAAACGAAATGTAGGGAAAGAGAGGGTTTACAGTAATATAATACAACAAGCAGTGGTTACATAAATACATACAAATAACTTGCATAAATTTATTGCATTACTCAAGTGTAACTGTCTAAGATTGCACACCATTTGGATAATAAAACAGCCATATCACATCCCATGCAAAGTGTTTGGAACAAAGAAAATAAGGAATGAACCTGTATGTGTTCTTGGTTGTGCCAAGGGGAGGCAACCGACAAGGGGGATGGGAGTAAGCGGTGCGGCATTTGATTGGGACAATACTAGTTCTTTGTACCTTCAATTTTATTTGCGAATTCCGAGAACGATTTGGTGTTTGTGATAGATGGGTGTAGTTGATTCCATTCTCTAATGGCAAGTGGAAAAAAATTGGTTTTTAAAAGTTTCATTACTACATGAATATTCAGTTAGTTTATTTGCATGCCTTTGACGCGTAGGTCGAGATTCGGAAAACGATATGTATTTCGACGCGTTGATTTTGAAGCTGTTATGAAGGATCTGAAACAAAATTTTTAGGCGGGCTTCCTTTGCTCTTTCTGATAGCGTTTATAGATTAGATGAGGTTATAAGGTTATTTGGCGAGTCTGTGCGCCTGTACCTGTGATCTATAAATCTTATGGCTTTCCTTTGTACTGCTTCCAGTTTTCTTAAGTTAGTCATTCCATGCGGGAACCAAATCACCATGGCGTATTCTAAAATCGGCCTTATAAATGTCTTATAAATAAGACATTTATAGGCGAGCAGATTAATTGGAGAAGAAGCTAGTTTCAGGCATCTTTTAAGAAAAAATAGCTTGCTTAGTGCTCAATCTCAATTATCGATGTACTGGGACCATTTAAGGTCTGCGGTAAGCGCGACACCTAAGTATTTATGTTCGTTCACTTTAGAATTAGCACGGTGCCGTCGACTGCGTAAGCGAAGTGTGAGGGATCTTTTTCACGGCGGATTCTTTTACGTTCATTGACATCCACCATAGCTCACACCACTCTGATATTGTGTTAAGGGAAGCACTCGGAGCAAAGTGGTCTGTATGACTATTAATTTCCTGGTATGTAACACAGTCGTCGGCAAAAAGTTTAATGTTATAGAACCGATGTTCGCTGCAATGTCGTTAATATAGATTTTTTTTTTAAATTGGGGCAGCTACGCACTAGTAGTGAGAAGACTAAGGAAGCGACGGGGCTTGTGGCGTTGTCCTTCTCCTCACTTCCCTTTCCTACCCATTGCTATACTATACTATACTATACTATACTATACTATACTATACTATACTATACTATACTATACTATACAGCACCACTAAAGTGAAATCTGGGGATGTGCGAAGCACAGGTGTTTCCCATAGGGACATGTCAATAGCAATTAGAGGACAGCGTCTTCTCATTGCTATGCAGACAGCGTCGCAGACAGCGTCCAGCGCCCGTCGCATACAGCGTCCATCGCAGAAACAGAGCGTTTTCTGAGCCAACGCGCCGCTTTATTTGCCACTCGGAGAAACGCACGTGGCGCTGTCTCTCGCGGGGCGAGCGCGCGTTCTCGCGAGATTTTCCTGAGTGAACGCGCCGTCTTATTTGCCACTTACTCGACCGTGACGGGTGACGCCGTGACGGGCTACGACAACAGGAGACGCCGACAGCCCGAGATAGCCCGAGCGCATAAGCCGCTTCGCACCTAAAATTAACAATGGTCCAAGAACTGACCAGTGGGGTACACCTGATGACACAGTAACAGCTTTTGGTGTAGCGTTTTCAAAGAATACAAAGTGTTTTCAATTAATCAAAAAGTCCTTGATCCAACAGGTCAGTGGACTGTTACTTAAGACGGCTTTTAGTTTTTCAATTAATTTGTTATGGCATGTATTATCAAATGCCTTTGAAAAAAATCTAATAGAACCATATCTTTTGACTGTGGTTATTGAGGCTATATGCAAGGTCATGTACAAATTCGGTCAATTGCGTGGTAGTTGATAAACCGTTTCGAAATCCGTGCTACTTGGAAGAAAAAAAAAAGGTGTACTCCTTCAAGAATGAAAAATAATATGTTCTAGTAGTTTGCACGATGTACTTGTATAATATGCAGGCCTATAATTTCATACCATGCCTTTATCTCCGGTCTTATGTATTGGTATGATTTTAGCTAATTTGCAGTCTGACGGTAATTTAGCGAGCTGGAAAGACTTCATAAAAATTAGTCCGAGGTATTTGCTACTCCATCCGCGCACCTTTTAAGAAATTCGTTCGGTATGTTATCGGGACCCCTAGATTTCTTAGGATACATTTTTAACAGAAGGTTCATGGTTCATGATACCGGCACCTGTAATGATTACGTCATCGATGCCCGTGGTAATGCGCGAACTAACCGAGGGTACATTTTTATTTTCATCTGTGAATACTAGCTGACAGAAAAAAAAATCGTTATGGGAATCAGCTTTCTCTTGCTTTTCTTCTGCAGATAGTTGTGCCACTGCCACCTTTCCACCGAAGTGTTTCCAGAACCTACGAGGGTTATTTGCAAGGAAATTCGGTAGAGCTACGTTAAAATAATGATCCTTAGCCACTTTGGCCTTATCTCGGAGATCACATTTAGTGCACTGCACCTTTAAAGTTATCGACTGGCTTGGATTATTATTTGCTGTTTTACGAAGCCGATTCACGCGACATTTTGAGTGAATATAGCTTCTCGCATGACCCATGGTTTTGACGTCTGTTCTTTCCTTATATTGGGGAGAAATACTTATCGATGCAAAAAAAAAAAAGTACAATCGATTTGAACGTAATCCAGAGAGTATCTATGTGCGCTGCGTTGTATACGCTGCTCTAAC
The DNA here is from genome assembly GCF_013339695.2 of Rhipicephalus sanguineus. Taxonomy (NCBI): domain Eukaryota; kingdom Metazoa; phylum Arthropoda; class Arachnida; order Ixodida; family Ixodidae; genus Rhipicephalus; species Rhipicephalus sanguineus. The sequence continues at coordinate 242,994,948 of NC_051176.1, forward strand.
TGCAATGACAGCTCAGCGAGGAAGCAGCAGCCAGCGAATATTTAAACGCGAAGCATTTTACAGCAAGTATAGCGGCATTTCTTTAGACCACATTTTGCGGTCAGCATCAAAACATCGTCTTCCGAGATAACATCGCGGAAGATAGCTCCCAGTGATGTAACGCATATAGGACATAAATCGTATATTACCAATACTAGAATGCTAAAGTGTGTAGCAGTATGCCTGAAGCCTGCTGTGGGAAGCCCACCGTGTTTAATTGCATAATACCAGCATATGGAACTTCGCCTGTTGTCTAATGTTGGCCGCACTTTTTGATCAGCATCAAAAGCACCACTTTCCGAGCTAAAATCGAGAAACTTCTAGTGACGTAAAGTAGGACGTAAAGCTATCGAATAAAACTGCAGTCAATACGAAGTATATATGCGCTGGAAAATAATTAATTTTGCAAAAAGAAACTTAAAGGGGTCATGAACCACTTTTCCAAGTAATGATCTAATGGCCTCAGTATCGGAGTGTACTGCCTCCCGAATCGATTGCCGCAAAAATTTCTCGAATCCGTCAAGAATCAGCGGAGTTACGGGGGTTTGGCGCACGCTCCCAGCGCTTTCTCTCTTTTCTCGTGCCGACGAGCGCACTGGAAGCTAGACAGGGAGGGATGGCATGGGGGAAAGAAGTTACGCCAGCGCGCGTCATGAAACGCGATCGCTCTCCCGCTGTGATTCGCTTGCGCGAGTGCGGCTACCGTGTACTGAGGAGTGCGGCGCCGGCAAGTGGCGGCACCCCGCGGCAAGGAGCGCATGTGATCCGAACGCCGCTCTCGATTTACGTCGGCTATCGGCCAATAAGCATGCTATGTCTCTTGCGACGTACAGCGGACAGACGCCCCGCCCACCGACGAGAGTGAGAACCGGCCTCTGTTTGAAAAGAGGGTGCCTGGGGAAACGGCAACTTCGCGCTCCGCTTGTGGCCATTACGCGGCGCGCACGACTGTAATATTTGGCAGAGCAGTTCATAGCCGTGTCAGCTTTCCGCAGGATGTGTTTTTTCAATCAGCCCAAGGGGTGCTTCATGACCCCTTTAATAAAATGTTTCACGACGGTTTCCCTTAGACAAGTGCCCAATCTTGTTTAGCCTGCCGAACGTCGTGAAAAAATCCCTACATAAGCGAAAGAGAGACGCAGTTTAGGGCAGGCGCTGATAAAACGTGCTCATTTCGACACCGCGAATCCCAGTGTGCGAGAGAGAGGTTTCTTTGCAGAAACTCAGAGAGGTCCCCCAGCGTGCGAGTTTGTGCTGTACTCTTAAGTAAGAGGTAGCCTCCACTCTCCGAAGTCTCTAAAAACTGTATGCGCTTTCATTTAGGCGACGTATGAGTCATGGGAACACCCGATCGAGGTGTTCCCATGACTCGATTTGAAGCGAGGTATACTTTGTCGGCAAATATTCAGGAAGACCGTCAAGTGTATTACAGCGAAGCTGTAAATATGACTCGTTGGTGGAATTTCTTCGTGTGCACTGACAGGAAATTCCCAGGAAGCCGCGTAACTGTGAATACGAGTGCCGCTGGTCTAAGCACCCATGCATTTTCTTTTCTTTAATGGTATTATTAGAATGTATATTAGAATGCACATTGACAAGAAAAAACACTAATAGTATATGAAGCAGAATTAGAATCACATAGCGACAACAAGTGCACAAGCTAAGGAGCCAAGAGCTAAGGAGTAGCCGGCGCCTTATTTGTGCGCCAACATCTCCTTACATCATGTCAATAAAAAAAAAGCGCACAAGCATTACTAGGGATACACTCGAAGGTTAACATAAAATTCAGTATTGCAGGAAGAGTTCTTCATATTGAGTTATACAGGAAAACCAGTCCGGTCTCATGTCGATTACGTTATAAATATCCTTTAGAATTCGCCACGGTGGTCTAGTGGTTTTTGTGCTCGACTGCTGACCCGGAGGTAGCGGGATCGAATCCCGGCCATGGCAGCCGCAATGTCGATGGAGGCGAAAATGCTTGAGGCCCGTGTACTTAGATTTAGGTGCACGTTAAAGAACCCAAGGTGGTCAAAATATCCGGAGCCCTCTGCTACGGCGTCCCTCGCAATCATGTCGTGGTTTTTGGGGACGTCAATTAGTATTACATAACCACGCTTGCAGAAAGGGAATATATCTTGACCATATGCGAAGAAAAACTCGTAGAAATAAATGAATAAACCAAAATTAATCTCCTGGTGGGCTGTACTTGAACCCGGTCCCTCACGATCCGAAGGCGAGTGTCTCGACCACTGGGCTACCCTATTCATTTTTTTTTACGGCTGATCTACACACCCATGCTTGCAGAAAGTGAATATATCTAAACCACGCGCGTGAATGCGTTGTAGCCGCAGTGCTATATATATATATATATATATATATATATATATATATATATATATATATATATATATATATATATATAGATTACACTTTCCATGAAGGCTTCGTCGATTTTCGTGGTAGTGGCAGGCCCGTAGCCAGGAATTTTCTTCGGGGGGAGGCGACACTTGCTGAAAGCCTTGACTATTTGAGAAAAACACCTTTTTTCACTATTTATTTTCGGTAAAACACGATGTATCATAAAAATTTCAGAAGGGGGGAGGGGCGCCCCCCCCCCCCTGGCTACGGGCCTGGGTAGTGGTATATACCCTCTGCAGGACAAGATGTAAAGCCAACATGGAGAATCGTACACATCAAGCAAACTTCGGCTCTGCGAAAATTTGATGCCAAACATGCGTTTCGGTGGCCGCGCGATTCGACATTTAAGGGATCGCTGAAGAAGCTGGCTAGTGCTAGAAAAAAAAATAAAAGAAAACACGTCATGCCACCCAATGCTGATCCAAACATAATAATAATATCTGGGGTTTTACGTCCTAAAACCACGATTTGATTATGAGAGACGCCGTAGTGGAAGGGCTTCGGAAATTTCGACCACCTGGTGTTCTTTAACGTGCACCTAAATCTAAGTACACGGGCCTCTACCATTTCGCCTCCATCAAAATGCGACCGCCGCGGCCGGGATCGAACCCGCGACCTTCGGGTCAGTAGCCGAGCACCGTAACCGCTATACCACCGCGGCGGACCGTGATCCAAACAAATGAGTTTGTACTTTTGTTTAAAATTCTGTGTAACCTCTGTGTCCTAAACAGCTTCGCTGGTCATCCACACTCACAGAGTGGAATGACTCCTCAATTTTTTTTTTCTAAAGGGGATAGAGGTACGGGCAATGGCGTAGCCAGGGGTTGGCCCACCGGGCACGTACCCCCCCCCCTCCCTCTAATTTTTTTTCCTCCATGGGATATATAGCACTAAATGACACTCGACCACACTTACCTGCCCGGCCCCCACGTTGGATCAAGGACGTGACCCCCCTTCCGCTACCCGAGAAACAAAGGTCTGCCTACGCCACTGGGTACGGGTACCCCGAGCTGGCGCTCGATGTTGTGTGTACCATACATCTCGAGAAGGTGGTGCTCTCCTTTCCATTCTCTTCTTTCACTCCCCGCCCTTCTTCCCCCAACGAGCTGAGCACGTGCTTCCTGATGGGTTGCAGAAATACGCGTATTTTCCTATCCTAAAACTATACTACTGCGGTTGACATAGATTCCCAGCTATATATATATATATATATATATATATATATATATATATATATATATATATATATATATATATATATATATATATATATATATATATATATATATATATATATATATATTGCTTCCGCTCTGCGTTCCTCACGCATGCCAACGGGACTACATGTACAGCACCTCCACAATCCTGTGTGAGCGTTCTGCCTATTTCATCTGTGTGCGGTGCACGTAATGTGCACCATCGCAAACACTCTGTATAAAATTAACCCATTAACTTGTCACGCCAGTAAAATTAACGCAGCGCATACCGACGATGTCCCGTTTTCATCACATTCCTTTGAATATGCACGTAATGAATTTGGATGTCCACTGCACATTCTTGGGGCGTCACTGCAGTCACTAATTATATATAGGTTAGCTCTGGGAATTGTTTTTTTTTTTTTCCTTTAATTCGAAGCATGTTATATAAGACCTGGTTCTCCGATTGTTTCGTTGGGGTCCATTCGTCAGCCTCAAAGGACTATTTCCCGCTTTCGAATCCGGCAGAATTGTGAAGTCTTAGACTATATATGCCAGAAATTATTAGGATATACTCAGTAGTCGAGCCGATAACAACAGAACTGAATTACGACCCTTATTCCTGGTTTTAATTGTGTGTCTCTTGTTATGAGGGAAAGCAGTTTGAAAATAGTCACTTGGTGTCATGTTTGGCCTAAGAATTGTTTTCAAACGCGTGCTTTGTATGAAAATTAAGACATCATGGAGAGCTAGGAAGAAGTGCAATGTCGGTGTGCACGTGAAATGTTTCAAGGCTTACCACCAGCACATAGCGTTTACCTGGCAGTAAATAACAAACTTGTGCTTTCTTTTGAGGGTAGAAGTGCACTTTCTTGTGAAAAAAAAAAACATTTTTTTTGTTTTCTGAGTTTGGGCATATATGGGTTAAAGTGAGTCACATGACTATACGTTAATTAAGGGGTTCTGGGCCGGAGGCCCCTGAGGTATGGTGACCATACCTGAGGAAAAAACGACCACGGGAATCATGCCAACATACTACGCAATGCTTCACACGTACGCGGCCTCTTTCCGTTTTTTCTTTTTCTTATTTTTATTCCCATTATTTGTGGCTTCTTGTGGCTCGTACGTCAAAATTTCCCCCCTCGCCCCCCCCCCCCCCCCAAAAAAAAAAAAAAAACAGACACGAAAAGAAGAAGAGTCATCAACATTGCGTTCCATGACCATTTGGTACACGGTGGTACTGTACTACAGAGGCTTAGTGGAACCCACTTGGAACCTGGTGGTACCGTGATTTGGTAGAGTAATCAAAAGCGAAACTGAAACACTCACACAAAAAGTAACTGCAGTATCGAATAATTTTTGGATTTAAAATATTAAGGGTATTTATTCTTGTAACAATGAAATAATTGCAGGTGAAATAAATTGCGTTGTAAAAGTGAAACGTTGAAACATTTAGCGCAATATGTGAATCACTGGCTCACAACGTTGTGATCAGCTTAAAATGGCTGCAAGTTTAGGAAGCAGAGCTCCGTCAAAGCGGCATAAATGGTCCTTTGCTTTTTCTCAGAGGTAAGTACAAGGACGTTGCTGCTTACAATAGTTCTTTGGGGTGATAATGTAAAGTTATGTTCAGCGTATTTAGTCCAATCTGCTCTACTTTTGCTGCCCCGCTTCTTTCTCGCCGCACAGGTGCAGCGGAGTTGTGCTCGCTGATGACGTTGCGAAATAGTTTCATGACCGCGTATTTAAGCAGAAAAAAAACTTTTCCTTCTTAATATTTGTAGACCTAGGAGGCTTGTTCTTTACGGCCGTCTGCGCCTGTTGTTCGTTTGTTCTTCGTACAAGCGTAAAACGCGCCTGTGCGTTCCTGAGAAAAATGCAATCATGATTTCACCTCCAGGTATCAGCGCGTAGTCTGGGCTTTGACAATCTTCATGTCTGCAGTCTCTGTCGGTAGTGTCGTAGCATTGTTTCACGAAATGTACGAGCTGCGTAGGCCTCGTTGATGAAGCGTGTTATCGCTTCATCAACGATGAAGCGTGTTATCTCGCAAATATGGTTCAACGAAATTGTGTGTGAATGATTACTGCCCGAACAGCACCGTAAAAATTGTAGCGGGCACGTGGATGTCGCCTTGGCAGTATGAACGATTCCAATGTGTCGCTTTTTTGCATAGCCTTGGATACGATCTGACGCTTAGCGCCTTCTTTTGTACCTTTCGTGGGTTACACTGTTATTGACTGTAATGGTATGTTTCTGCTTTGTCTCCCAGACGAGCTGATAGAGTGACGGAGCTGGCTTCACCTCCAGGCTTTAGTTCATCCCTTGGACAAGGGCACAGTGAAGCTAGTCGTGAGACAGAAGCAAACCTTATCGTGAAGGTAAAGTACCTTTTCAGTGCTAATATCTGCCACTCGACTGTGTAGTGAACATAAGACAGCATGAAAATGTCGTATGTGCACACCTTCATTTTTAGTGCACTGAAACTGCTCCAAACCACAGTGAAGGACTACCAAGAAGACCATCTTAGTTCTAACACAACGGAAAATACTTCATGCATGGCTGCATACAGATCATTTGATGTAAAAATTCATATCATTTGCCGATTCACCTGGGGTAGCTTAGCAGCGCTGAGGTGTTGCAATGCTAAGCTCAGTGACACAGCTTAGGTTTCTTGCCACGGCAGATGCATTGCGATTGAGGCAAAATTCAAAAACACCCGTGTACTTAGACTTAGGGACATGTTATGAACCCCACTGGGCAAAAACTAATCAGGAGTGCCCTACTATGATGTGCCTCGTAATCATATCGTTTTGGCGCGTAAAACGCCAGAATTTCATTTTTTAATTTAATTTGTTGACTCATTTGCAAAGCAACACTTTGATCGCTGGAAAAGACTGTAGTGGAGGGCTGCGTGTCAAGTTTTACTCATTGAAGCTCCTTTAATGCGTACTTAAATCTACGTGCAGTCAGCCACATTATGATATGGACCATGCGAGAGTGTGGCGAAATTGCCGTCTGCACCGTCTAGTGGTGAGCCATCTGCTGTTGAGAGCATTGCGCTGGCGATTGCGCGGCCAGAGCAATGCTCTCGACAGCAGACGGCAATTTCGCAATGCTCTTGCGCGGTCCATATTATTTTGTGGCCGACTGTACACCAGCGTCTTTGCATTCTGCCATCATGAATGCAGTCTCCATAGCAAGGAATTCATTTTGAGTTTCATCATGTGACTAGCTGAGTGATTTTCAATGGTTACTAAATCAGTGGTCTATGGTGGAAACTTTTGATTTTCCCAATAAAGTAACCACAAGAAAGAAAAGTGCAAGAAATTATACTGTCTTCGAATGTGCTCAAGTATGTGTACTAAATGTTGGCAGAAAAGTGCAAAATTCAAAGCCTAACAATTCATAATACCCAAGATGGTCGTGCAGTTAGAGGCAGTAGTAAAGGATTAAAACTGTTGATGTTAAAGGGGTGCCACTTAAAATAGACGACATATTTTTTACATTATTCTTTTGTTAATTTTGCAGTAACAAGTTCACTACTAGAAGAGGAAATTATGGCCAAACTTTATTCTTTAAAGTTCACACAACCCCAGCACTAGTCTGTCAGTGTGACATTGAGGATTTCAATGTGTTGTCATATTTGAGCCATTACAGTTCTGTAAATATTCTCAATGCATGCTTTGTGCAATCTCTGGCTCCTTAAAGCTATTTATGTGTTCTACCATTACCAATCCAAAAAATTTGTAGTGGTTTAGCTCGGCTATGCCAGGATATACGTAGCGTGAGCTAAGTTTCAGCTGATTATTTTATAACCCGTGCCACGGTTTCACCCCACTCAGGCGCTGCCATTAAACTCAACGTTTCACGCATGACACTACTTAGTCTTTCATGTGCCACAGTCTTTCACACACGTCACACACATATCCAAATGGATTGTTTACGAAGTCAGTCTCGAAGGTCCAAGTCGCACTGGTGCTTTCGCTAAATTTCACCGTATAGTCAGTCGATCGGCGAGCCTTGACGTCATCAACGGCGTCTTGTTGTTAAAATGTACTTTTGGGCTAGTTGGTTCATAATCGTAGTAGAAAAGCGCCGGCGAAAACAACAGACCAGACAAGGAGAAGGACACGTAACACAAGGCGCACTAACAACTGAAAGTTTATTCGGTATCTGCACAGAATAAATACTGCCTTCACATGAATAAACAGAAGAAAGAAGGTTACAAAAGCTATGACACTGTATCACGTGGTCACTCCTACTGTGCGTGCAAAACGGTTCCTGAAAGAAATCTGACATCCTTCTCTGAAAGCAAAACAGAAGCATGCTGACACAAGATTCCCCGAGCTTTTTAATCTCTAGGGCTTCAACAACCTCCCTTGTTAACCTGTCAGCTGACTTGTACATGACGCCAGTGCTTTCAAACCGAGGTGCGCAACCGCAGTCTCTGCAATGGATACCTAGGTGCCCCGATACCACTTTCGTTGTGTTGTACTTGTGCTCGTTTAATCTATCATTTAGGCATCTTCCTGTTTGGCCTATGTATGACGCACCGCAAGACAAAGGGATTGTGTAAACCACATTATCGGTGCACTGTACAAACCTGTCGCGATGCTTCTTAGTGCACACAGGTGTCTTACTTTCTGCGTTAACCGCCCGACACATTTTTGCCAGCTTGTCGGGTGCGGTAAACACCACCTTTACTCCCGCCCTTTCCGCCACTTTCTTCAAGTTGTGCGAAACGGAATGTACGTAAGGAATAGTGGAGGCATTCTTTGTACCGCACAATTGTGCTGCTGCACGGTTGGCGTTAGCGCCTTGGTTCTTCACTTTTAGCATCTTTTCTGCAACGCTAGACAGAATTGCTCGCAGACAGACTGTTGCAGCAGCGCCTGACACCCACTCAGGTGTTACGTGTTTTTAGATTCGTGGACGACTTTTTAATTGTTCTAGATTGTGACGAGGAAGACTTGCAAAAGCAATCTTCTGATATACTTGCACTTTTTCGTCAGTGCTTGGCACCTTTAGTTTTGACTCACGAGCTTCCGGTTGATAGTTTTTTACGTTTCCTCGATTTAGGGCTTCATTTTTCACCTCGTCACGTCTGCTGGGCTTTCCAGCCAAGAGCTAAAAAACTGGTTCTGTTGTTTCATTCTTCGCATTCTAAGCTAGTCAAGCGTAGCATCGTTTATACATCTTTTGACAATGCCCTAAAGAAATCATGCATTCACCGGCTGCGAAGTAGTTTCGACGACCAGGTTCGTCGTCTAACAGACGCAGGGTACCCGCGAGCAATTCTGTCTAGTGTTGCACCTCCACCAAATTGTCAAGACGTTTATTAGCCGGCACTCGGCGACGGCGACAGTCAAAGCGGGGCCGATTCTCTGCACGAGGGGCGTGCTCTCAGAGAGGAGGCAACCCACTAGAAAGCGCTCGAGAGGACGACCCATTACCGACTACGAACGCTTCGCTACAGGTGGCATGTTGTCTTACTAATGTCGAGAGCATCCGGTCTTGCTGTACGATCTCCCTGATCGGAGCCACATTTTCATTTCGTGAGGTTGCAGGGTGCCCCTGCCTTGTGTCGTCTTCCACCGACGTTCTCCTCGAAACGATCCTCTTGTGCCACTCAAAAACTCGCGCCCGCGATAATGTCTTTTGCCGTAAACGTCACGAAGGACCTCATACGTCTGTGTGGCTGTCTTGCCAAGCTTCACAAAGAATTTTATGTTTACACGCTTTTCGAGGTGGACGCCCATCTCTCCACATTCACTGACAATAGAATGCGCAGACGACTTGTGACAACATATTTTTCTACATGTAGTGCCATCTAGCGGCTGCCACAGCAATTAACATAAATAGCTCAGGTTAGCCCGAAAAGATGGCACTACACATACACACCAAGATTTGTTTTGGGGAATCATTTCTAGAGAAGAAAATAAATCAATCTCGAAACTTTACGGCCAAAGTTGTATATACGAGGTGTCCCAGCTATCTTTAGCCAGGGTTTAAAAATATGCCCACACACTCACTGACAACGTGATCAAATGCATGTTGCTGACTGTTGCCTGGAGTACGTCAGACAATTTTTTGTGTTCTGATTAATTGTTTATTAGGCCACTTAATTAACTAACTTCTGAAGCAACGAAGCTGGGCAAAAACTTCCAGTGAGAAACTTGTACATTGGTTCGCGAAACGTCCGATTAGACAGTTTCTAACGTTCTCTCCATTAAGTATTAGTATTTTTCTGCTTACTACAGATGCCCACGAAATACAAAAAAATACCACGTGACATGCCCGCTTGCGCGCCTATGCGTGCCGTGATTCTAGTGTTTCCTAACATTCCGCATACGAATGTTATGCTTCCATCGCGCCGGTTTATGACAGCGATAAGCAGACACAGTGGTCATCGCTTGTGTTGCCGCTAGCAATACATGTTCGTCGGACAGCCACCACCGTAGTCTCTGCGCTGTTGAAGCAGCACATCCAGGCAAATGCTATGGTCATTTGCATGCGGAACGTTAGGGAGCACTAGAATCATCACGCATACTGGCGCGCAAGCGCCCATGTCACGTGTTATTTTCTTGTATTTCACGGGCATCTGTAGTAAGCAGAAGAACACTGTTACTTTATAGGTAGAAAGTTAGAAACTTTCTAATCGAACGTTTTACAGACCGATCTACAAATTTCTCGTTGGAGTCTTTTGCCCAGCTTCATTGCTTTGAAGCTTAGTTAATTAATGTGACCTTATAATTAAGCAATTAATCAGAACACAAAAAAATTGTCCGACTTACTCCAGGCAGTAGTCAGCAACATCCATTTGGTCGCGTCGTCATTGAGTGTGTTGCCATATTTTTAAACTCTGGCTAAAGATAGCTGGGGCACCCTGTATACACATAATTTGTGTGTGTATGAGTCTTGGTATAGCTTCAGTTTTTTTACATGCATCTAGGGCATCTTATGCACTGGCAGTTCACATTTTCTGTGCTGTTACTGCATTTATTTTTCTTACCTTTACATTTTTGTTGATTAATGTTCTTTGTGCTATACAGAAATCCTGGGATGTAGCTTTGGCTCCATGGAAGCAGGTGCCTATGAACCTTTTCATTATGTACATGGCTGGAAATTCTATCTCAATCTTCCCGATCATGATGGTGGGAATGTTGTTCTTGAGACCTGTCAAAGCTCTCTTAACAATTCAGTCAAGTAAGTTATTCCCACTACTTTTTCTCCTATAAATGCCTGCTGATAGTGTATTTCTTTTCAGACAGCGTACAGGTGTAATATGCATAACTAATACCTCGTTTCATAAACCAAAGTTGTAAAATGTTGCACGCAGAACATTTCACGGATGCCATGTTGTTGCCCTAACAGCTCTTCCCCATGCTAGATCATAGTGAAATTGCAACCACATTGTTGTGTGCATATTCCCTTAGTGACGACTGATGTTCTGTATGCAGCTTCAAGCTTAAACCCCATGTATGTGAATTTGGAAATGAAGATGGCAAGTGACGAGCAACAAAAGGGGCTGTGGCACAATGGAACACTTAGTCACTTTCCCTTAATCGCTCGGTTCTGCAAATCTAGAATTTGTCGCTCCTGGGCTAGAAATCCTACAAGTGATTAGCCAATAGCACGACGCAGTTAAAGGGTATACATTAGTGGTGCACTGTCAGTCGTCACACATGCGTGCTTGTAAACAGCCGTGAATGGGCTCAGACTGATGCGCACCGCAGTGGAACCATGGTGAATGCAATGAAATGAACATGTTCAGCGAATGCCGCATCAATGCCAGTAAGGATGAATGTGCACTGTGGAATTTATGAAACAGGTATCTTCCCTGCAAAAGCCGAAATCTATAATTTTAGAGCGTCTCATAGGACTACGTCGACTGCTTTGAAGCTTGCGGCACTCCGGAGTGCAGTTAAAAGAATTGAACTAAGGTCACCACTTAAATGGGGCATATTTACAGACTCGAAGTCTACAAGTGCTACAAGTTCAGCGCCATTTGTGAAGCAGCCTGTGCATGAGCAATCTGACAATCTCGTGCACACACAAGCATTATGTACACAGAATAAGTGAATGACACAATTTTCGCGCACATAAAAAAGAAACAAATCTAGTACAAGACCTTCAAGCATATTTAATCTTACGCTGTGCAACAAAACAGTTCACATTAAGTTATTATTATACATGCATCAAGCCTCTTCTGGTATGCAGTAGCTGCGTTCATGTCAGCTACACTGGAGAGCTGCCGCTCCGTACATTGCTTGAGCCATCACTTCCAGATGGCTTGGTTTGCCGGGGGATGAGTGTATGCGACAGTGATGTCAGTCGTGTAACTTGTTGTGTCACGCCCAAAATCACATGCGTGGGGTGTAGGCTTCAAGGTTTGATAATTTGAGATGTCAAATTGGGGCTAACCCCTTGGTGTTGGGCTAACCCCTTAGCTTATAGTGCTAATACATGCTTTGCCCCATTTTTCTTCTGTACTGTTTGTCAAGCATGTATGCCAAATATTAATGGAAGAGACATGCAAAATCAGCTGTGTGACCCATCATGTTGTCGCCCTTCTGGTCAGTACTGAGTCACACAGCTTTTTTAAGCTGTTCGACTCTTCAAAAGGACATCTGTGCCTGTAAAACAGAACTGTTGCATCAGCTGTAATATCTGATCAAGAGCAATGTGGAGGACTAATTTAAGTCATGTATATGTGTGTGTGTGGTGAGGGGTGCACAGGTGCATGCATTGTAGCTATTAAAGAACCGTGAACTTGTTTTGATGTTCTGTTTCCCTGATGTGCTTGTAGGGGCCAATAATATGACTTGTTGTCAATAATGAAATGAAAGGTTCCAAAGTGCTTGCACTTTCTTTTTTTTGGCACCCCCCCCCCTTTTTTTTGTTCTCTTTTGTTTTGCAGACATATTCAAGGTTGGGTTCCTATGTGTAGGAGTTATTGATTCAATGAAAATTTTACACAGCAAGGTGCTTTTCTTGTGATTTGAGTGTTTCTAGCTGTATTACATCAGATTACCTAGAAGAGTACCCAGAATGCTTTTTGATTGATATGCCAGGAGGCAGTCTCGTGTGTGCGTGTGTGTGTGTGTGTGCGTGCACGTGCATGCGCACCTAAAATTGTCACACGTGGCACACTCTTTGGTGAGCCTTAGTATATGCATTATGTTGTCTCTCTGCAGCATTCAAGATGATTGAAGGAGGCCAAGCTATTCTTCAGAAAATAGTTTATCTTTTTGGTAACCTGGCATGTTTGGCCTTAGCTCTTTATAAATGTTCATCAATGGGCCTATTGCCAACACACGCATCTGACTGGTTGGATTTTGTAGAGCCTCTCCAAGTGAGTTTTCTCGTACATTCACTGTTGCTTTATAGATATTACATGGATTTCCTTATAGTGATATTGGTTGAAATTACATCATGCCATCATTGCAACTGCAAGTGTTCACTGTTATTAGGTGGAATCTGTTCGTGTGCCTGTGCGCACATGACACCATGCTTGTCCTTGTAATAACTATAGGACTGTCTACTGTAATATGCAGTAAAACCAGGATATATCAAACTCAAAGGGGATTACGAAATAGTTCGACACAGTGGTAATTCGAAGTACAAAACTCCGCGTCACAGCCAGTCTTTTGAGATTGTGAGAAGCAGAATATTACCAATCTGTTTCTCAAAAGCCACCTCAAGTGTATAAAAGTATACTTATTATTTATTTTGCATTCACTCCTTTTGTGTAGAATCCCCATGTTGACAAATGTCTTTTGCATTTTTGAAGTGGCATGGCAATCCCCTTTTTGATAACCATCTCCGCAGGTACTATGCTTCACTACACTTGCTGCTATTATTGCTATCTTGCTGCTATTATTCTTCACTACCTTACATGGCTGTCTTGTGGTTAATCTTATTAGAGGGACACTAAAGGCAAATAACAATTTATGTCAGAGTGACATTGAATGTTTGAGAATGCCTAAAACGTCAGTATTATCAACAGCAGTGCTCTACTAAATGAGAAATTAAGGTAAATGTTGGACACGATACGTGCCGCCAGTGGGACATTTTGGAATGAGCCCGATGTCAAGAGTCCAGAGTACAATTAATCGTTAGTACTCAGACTACTTATAATAAAAAAATAACATTCTGTACATTACAAGACGTAATAAAATGCTGCTTGTGCGTTTCTGTTTCATTCATGGAAAAAAGAACTTGGCATTACCAAGGAGAATGGCGCTGGTGGTTTAAAAGTTCCGTTTTTGCCGGGCTGCTCTCCGCTCACGTCTCAGTGGTAGATTCCTTATTGTGTACTGTTGCATGTGCTTTTCACGCCCGTGAAAGTCACTCTAATGGAAAGTTAGACAAAATGCCATGACCCTGTTATGTTGCCGGGTGCGTGAATGGTGTGCGCCACTTGAGCAACAGCAGTTGCAGCAAAGAAACCGACGTGACTTTCCAGTGGGTGCCGCAAATAAACCTCTACGCCGAAGTGGCCGAGTGGCTTGCCTCTGCAACAGTGTGCTAAACAACCAAGAAATCTGCGTGTGTGCTCGCTGCACTTTCGTGCGGAGGATTACGAGATCAACCGCAACTTGGGCAAGGATTATAATGTGCCCTTCAGAGCAGAAACCACAGCGTCGGCTGTCAGGCAGTAAAGGCAGGCAACATTGGGCAAGGCAAACGCTACGTCAGGAGGCCCTTTCCAGAAGGGCAATTTGAGGTGCGCTAACGCTGTGCGGACCACTAAAACGTGATTTTCTTTCAAAATAAGCGTTTCCTTGGCACAACACAAGCACTATGAGGTTTCCGGAACGTTATTTCAGCAATCAACTTCAACTTAACATTTGCCTTTAGTGTCCCTTTAAAGAAAATTTCGGAGTTAAATAAAATCGCGCGAGATACCTGCAGTGCGAGACATACTCCTTGTTAATTTTTTTCTCCATAGCTTGTACTACAATTCAGATTCAGTGCCCTGTTTGGCAGCATCTGCCAAAACAGGGTTGTTTCATTGGCGTGAATATTTCTGATGAAGCAAGAAGTGATCGTAGGCCAGTTAAAGAAGTACACTTGTACTATATCAAATGTAGAAGTGAACAGGAGTTTGATATATACCTAGTACAGTGCTATACTTTTCCAAAGGCTTTCCTCAGTCCTGTCTCAACTGTTCGGAGTGTAGGAAATGATTTAATATATCCAGGCGGTACTGTATATGACAGACTAAGCTGCTAATATTACTTTTTATAAGTGCCTGACTTATTGCTGTTGCTAACATTGTTTTGCATTTTATGTAAGGCTTTTTTTTTTATTTAAACAGTGCCATTGTACAGTAAAATACCACTTGAATGAACGTCAGTTAAACGAACTATTCAGTTGTACAAACTTTTATTAAATCCCCCGCCGAAGCGTCATTGGACCCAGTGTTAACACATTTCAGTTATACGAACATATATTTTGCAACACCATTCATTGTCTCTCACGCCATATTCATCAGACATTGTCTGAAAGACTAGGTACAGACAGCACTTTGCATTTTGAGGACTATGTCACCTGTGACTCTCGCGTTCAGACATGCGCCACTATGTCTACAGAAGAGATTGTAGTGAGCATCCTACTTCAGGAACAAGAGGAGGAGGAGTAGGTAACCCTTGTAGAGGAAGCACCAAGAATTTCAGCTAAAGAAGCACTGATGTACTTGGAAAAAGTGAAGTCCTTCGCTGCCCAGCAGAGTGTTGTGCTGGAGATGGTTTATGAGCGCTTGGACAGAGTGACTGAATTCATGACCCTGGCAGTCCTAAGTGCATAAGTGCAGCAAAAGATTATTGCATTCTTCAAAACACGCTAAATAAGCAAATATTCACACTCAATTAAGCAGCATTGCAAATAAAAGGGTTCAAATATCATTTCAAGAACCGACATTTTCTTTAGCTCCTGATAATAGTTGCAACAAAGCTATTTCAGTTCAGCGAACTTTCACTTTAACGAACTTTTTCCTGGGGCCTCCTTAAGTTCGTTCAAGTGAAGTTCCACCGTATATTGAATTGTCGTAAATTGCATAACTTTTTCTCTTTTTTTTTTGCTTCCTCCAACTCTTGGCGAACTTCAACTGATGTAGTCAGTGGGTTCTAAAATGCGAACTTGGTGGACACCCTGTCTGACATGCATGTACAGTTGAACCCCTTTAGAAGAGACTCTCACCGGAGAGTAGTTCTTGTCTCTGATAGGAGGTGTGTGTCATAAGCGGGGTACCATGTTATTTTGTGGTGAACCCCTATTTCTATGTAGGCACACTGCAAATAATCTAAGCACAAAAGTAGGCTACAGCCTTTTGCACTATGTTTATTATTTGCCATTTGTTTTAATACTATGCCATTTGCTTGATGGACCATGACACGGGACACAATTCATGTTTTCTCCGCCACAACTCTCATACTACTTGGCTACGGCCTCGCTTCCTCGGAAGTTGCCACAGTAGCTTGTTCACGCCAGCCAAGATACTGCTGATTGCTTTGCTTCCATTCGCCTGGTAGATTTATCATTAAAGAGGTCCTGAACTACCCTTCGTGCTTGGTGAAAAAACACATACAGTGGAAAGCGGATGCTGCCATGAACACCTCAGCCACTCTTCCAGTCGCACATGGCAAGGAGAGTTTACAAGTGGAGTGTGAAGTTGCCACTTTTTTTTAGTGCCCTCTCTTCATGCACAGGCCTTTCCTCTCTCTCTTCGGAGCTGCTGATGGCTGTTGTATAGTACGGGAAAAAATTATCAGATTTTGACTGCAAATTTCAGGTGCAGGCGCTTTGAGATCGGGCTGCTAAGCAGGACTAGATGAGATTCATGCAAGCCAGTGTTTCAGGGGTGTGGTGCATAAGCAGGGTGCGGAGAGGGAGGAGGGGGGGGTGCTTTCTCAGAACTGCGTGGAAATTTGAAATTAGCAGTGAAGAGGGGAGGGGGTCTTGTATGCTTCCATATTGCTAGCGAACACGCACAAAGGACGACATAGAAAGGGACAGGGCAACCTGTAGTTTGTCATTTGCCAGAGGCTTGACCTGCCTCTGTCAAATCTTTCGTGGGAAGTTCTTGATAAAAATATCTCGTGTGAGTCACCTCTTTCGATAAAAATGTCCTTACTGTATTGTAACCATTGATAACTCATATTTGAAGGTATGAGATCAAAACGCGTCAAGGAGAACACCAGTTATACGAGATATTGATGTTAAAGAGCATTGACACTGTGGTCGAAAAAGTTAATTATGGACTAATGGACTCATGAGTCGACTCAGACTCACTCAGGCTCAGATCGAGCCGTGAGTCTGAACCAGAGTGAGTCCGAGCGAGCAATATTTTGGTGACTTTGAGTCCGAGTGAGTCCGGTTGAGAAAAATTTAAGTGAGTCTGAGTCCGACTGAGTCTGAATGAGGAAAATTTTGGTGAGTCTGAGTCCGAGTGTGTCCTAAAGGCAAAATATATTTCTGAGTGAGTCTGAGTGAGCTGCACAATTTTTGCCGACCTATGGCTGTAGAGGCTAATCGTGGGGCCACGGTCTTGATGTATTATTTTACTTTACCGCTCCGAGACAGTGGCACCACCCCACCGACCAAGAGCACTGTGACAGCATATTGAAAGGGGTTGGAAAGCAAAGAGGGATACACATTACGTTCCTCGCTTTCCGACGACACTTTCTGTTCCTCGCTTTTACGCCTTTCCTTCAGCACTACCGTGCTTGCGCTGCAAACCCTTTCAATATGCACTTTACAAATAGCCGTTCTTCTTCAAGCATTGTGAGAGGAAAGTGTGAGATATAAAAGGCGCCCTTATAAAGCCTCCAGTGTGTGTGACCGTGGCGCAGTGGATAGTATGCCCGGCATCTGTTGTCGTGGACCGCGAGGTCGTGGGTTCGACTCCCGTTGATGGAACTTTTGTTCTTCCAAGTTTTTCTTTGCCATCTGATCGTGTGCATTTTTTTGACATCATTTTCGTGACGGAAATATGTCACTGAAGTCTTGGTGAACCCCGCCATAAAACAATTTCGAGTTAAAACAGGGTCATAGTGCTTGGGAATGCATTGAATATATTTTTGATGCGGCTGCCTTGAAAAGGTACTTTTCGTTTTGGTATTGAGGGGACGGCTTCGCAGTGACGTGTCAACGCAAGTCTGACGTCATGGGAAGACTGCAACTCGCAAAATAATAGCACCTGCTCTGTTATTTGCTGTCAGTCACACATGGTTCACGTAGACCGATGAGTGAATTGCGACTTCGACAGCGATTTTTGCAATTTGGGCTGCATGCGGGTCGCAGAATTTAAAGGGGTACTGACACCTTTTTTCAAAGGCGAGTTTACACTGCCATACAATTCTCCTGTATGCAGAGACTGCTCTGGGCAAGTGTGAAGCTCAGCAAATGCTGATAAGCTATTTTATTTTAATATTAAAGTCAATTTTTCTATGGTGCACCTACCGACATAGACGCTACAGTATCTTGACGTCAGGCTACAGTACTAATTCTGGTGACTTCACGCAGCAGTCTGGCTAGCTGTGGTGATGTCGGGTACCAAAACATGGCCGCTTACGCGTCCCCAATACAATCAAAAGGGTCGCTTGTGCGTCACAACGGAGCCACGGTACGGAGCGGCCGTGGAAACGTCACTATATGTTGGGCGAGCATGTGACAATAAGCTCATACCGTGTTGTGACATCAGGGTACAGTAGGAATCGAAACTAACTTTTGAAAACGTACTTTAGTTACTCTTTCAGGTTGAAGTCATGCTTAGCACTACCTTTTCTAGGCTCTTGAGGGCCTGGCCTTTCATTTGATGCAAATAAACAACTGAAAATTTTCGTGTGAGTACCCCTTGTCCATTGCGAATAATGTCCATTGCTGTGGGGCTGGCTTGCTGATTATAGGTGAAAACTTTGAAACGAAAGTGGAATGTTCTATACGTGTTGTCTGGCTTCGGTGTGTGGAGAGCGTTGATAGTGCATATCCTGGAAATGAAAAATGTCCCTTTTGGGGTACCTCAAAATCATGTCAGTACTACTTTAAGACAAACATATTGTCACGTATTAGTGACATTGAAGAAGGCAGCAGTCGGTGTGTTGAAGATGAAACTTTATTCGGGCGAAGTTGTGCCCACGGCATGAAAAGTTAAAGTACAAGCAATAAACGTTGTACACTGATAGTGGCAAGCACTGTCGTCAGTAATCTCATCTGCGGTAAGGTGCGTCGGCATTTATACATGTTCCATCGAAGGTTCCAGCCTCATCGGTGATGGCCGCGTTGTTTCCAGAATAAACTCTACTGTTCTTGTTGTGCGCTCAAGTTTATCAGAAGATTCTAAAATATTCCGAAAGGTTCCCAGACACTTGGGTGCGGTGCATGCGATAGAACAAGGCATGTGTAGCTTAGACACTTAAATAAATAAACAATCGAGGGTAACAGCCAGATATGAATACGTTGGAGTAACACAAACGTGCTTCAGATGGAAGTGAAAATAGGTAATATGAAGGAGAGCTTGACAGTTGCAAACACTACAAATTTGAGTTAATATACTTAAAGGAGTGGTGACAGAAAATTTGTGAACCTCTGTTTTTTGCTTGTAATCAGTGGCTACTGACTCGTGAATAGCGGCAATGAAACTCATTTGCCCCAGTGTGAGACGAATGTTTAATCATATGCTCATTTGTTACGACCAGAGGCAGTTTCGATTTCGATGAACACTCGGTTGCCTCGTGACGTAGTCAGCCTGCTCGTTAACTAATACTATCAGGTGACCGCGAGAGCCAGTGACATCACTGGCCAGCTTCTGCCATGTTGCCTGCGCTGCTGTTTCGTTTGCTGTGTTAAACGTTGTGAGTGCTTGTTTCCTCAATCATCAAACAATGTTGCTTATCTAGTGCGACAATAGACGAAGAGCTGGGAGGAGTGTAAAAATCAGTCAGAAAAGCTCGATTCAGTTCACGAATCTCGCCGGTGGCTGCGATTTAGACCTTGTCATCGTCGTCCAACTGAGGCGACGCTTTCCGTGAGGCTTGGAGCAGCTGCAGCATTGGACGTGCTGAAACATTTTCGCTCCGATCATTTGTAAAGTAGCAGGTTGAGAAGTGACGAAGGAAGCAATGAAACCACAACATTGGCACCCTGTAGCAGTGTTCATGTGTAATATGCAAGTGACGTGATGTACGCTTTATTGACTCATATTAAGATTGGGCAACACTGCGTTCTTTAGGCATACCAGTCCCACGTACGCACGTCGGAACACTGAAGCAGTTACCTGTCCACCAGGCAATACGATCCCGGCAGTAGAGAGCTTTATTTTGTCTGTAGACTTCCTAATGTTTGCGGATACCTAGTTTCTGTGGCTGTTGATGGCTGCAGCAGTAGCCGCGGAGCCACTAGCGACATCTTGTGGCGTTTTGTCCAACTACAATAATTTTTTTTCTGGTTTCTCCGTCGCGTTTCTGTTCTTGTCGCAAAAGCAATGAGAATACTGTGCGTTGCTAATTATCTCACTGCTAATGCTTTACACAGAGTCAGTAAGCAAGTAAGTCGCTCCAGTGTTATTTTGTAGGTCTCAGGTTAGGCTATGCATTATCAGGTGTCACCACCGGTGCTGTCAGTCTTGTACACGCCTCGGGTAACCCGGCCAGAACTCGTGACGTACGTTGTTTATAAAACGGCCCCACTTGATGACATCATCACTTTTTGCTTTTATTTCCAATTTGGAACTTTCACAAACTTCAAAACTCAATTAAAATACTTTTTAGGCTGTATTTGTAGCTGAAATTGGGCACCTATATGCACCCATTAGTGTGATGCAACAGTCAAATTGTCTGAATGTTTGTGTCACCACTCCTTCAAAGGAGTACTGACATGATTTTGAGACATCGCAAAAGGGACAGTCTATGTTTCCTGCAGCGATGGCGTAGTGGTAGAGCATCAGCTTCGCATGCAAGAGGTCCGTGGTTCGAATCCCGGTGCCGGACAATTCCCAACCGGATAAAAAAAAAAAAAAATCCGCGTGATGATGGAATTGTGTAAAAAGGCCTGGGGTGCAGCCTCACTGGCGACCACAGCCAGCAATGCACTCCCTCACCAGAGCAGGATTGGCCACCCTGGTGTAGTACTTGGCCACTACCTCCCACATGAATACACCAATTAACCCTCGGCCCTCAGTCCCCAGCGGCTGCGAAGCAACTGACCAAGGCAGCGGTCAGACCTGCGACGCAGCAGAGGGTGCTAAGAATCTCTGGGTACGGACAGGCCGCCATTGGAATCTGAATTTGGCTACGTATAACGCTAGAACTTTATCTAGTGAGGCGAGTCTAGCTGTACTATTCGAGGAATTGGAGGGTGTTAAATGGGATGTAATAGGGCTCAGTGAGGTTAGGAGGCCACAGGAGGCTTATACAGTGCTGAAGAACGGACACGTCCTATGCTATCGTGGCTTAGCTGACAGAAGAGAACTAGGAGTGGGGTTCCTTATTCATAAAGATATAGCTGGCAATATAGAGGAATACTACAGCATTAATGAGAGGGTGATATGTATCGTAATTAAGTTTAATAAGAGGTACAAGATGAAGGTGGTACAGGCCTACGCGCCTACATCCAGCCATGATGATCAAATAGTTGAACGCTTCTACGAAGACGTAGAATCAGCAATGAGTAAGGTAAAGACACAGTATACTGTACTGATGGGCGACTTTAATGCAAAGGTAGGCAAGAAGCAGGCTGGAGATCATGCAGTTGGGGAATGTGGCATCGGCTCTAGAAACGCCAGAGGGGAGTTACTAGTAGAGTTTGCAGAACGCAATAATTTACGCATCTTGAATACCTTCTACAGAAAACGGGCTACTCGTAAGTGGACGTGGAGGAGTCCTAATGGCGAAACTAAAAATGAAATAGACTTCATAATGTGCGGCCACCCGGGCATTGTACAGGATGTGGAAGTAGTTAACAAGATCCGATGCAGTGACCATAGAATGGTAAGATCTAGAATTCAACTTGACGTGAGGAAGGAACGGCAGAAACTGATACGCAGGAAGCCGATTAATGAACTAGCTCTGAGAGGGAAAGTTGAGGAATTCAGAGTTTCACTTCAGAATAGGTACGCGGCTTTAACCGAGGAAACCGACCTTAGCGTTGACGCAATGAATGATAATCTGACTAGTATCATCAAGGAGTGTGCAGTGGAAGTCGGGGGTACAGTTGTTAGACAGGACACTGGTAAGCTATCCCAAGAGACGAAAAACCTCATTAAGAAACGTCAAGCTATGAAAGCCTCAACTGCAACAGACAAAATAGAGCTGGCGGAGCTTTCGAAGTTAATCAATAGGCGTAAAGTAGCCGACATAAGAAAGTATAATATGGAGAGAATTGAGCAGGCTCTAAAGAACGGAAGAAGCCTCAAAGCTATGAAGACAAAACTGTGCATAGGCAAAAATCAGATGTATGCATTAAGGGATAAGGAAGGCAAGGTCACAAACAATATGGATAGAATAGTTGAGGTAGCGGAAGAGTTCTACAGAGATCTGTACAGCAGCCGAGCCATTCAGGATGATAACGTAAGAAGGAGTAATAGCGCAGAAGAATCTGACATCCCACCAGTATTGACAGGAGAAGTAAAGAAAGCCCTAAAGGAAATGCAAAGAGGCAAAGCAGCTGGTGAGGATCAGGTAACATCAGACCTGTTGAAAGACGGTGGAGAGATTATGTTAGAGAAACTGGCCACCCTGTATACGAAGTGCCTCTCGACGGGGAGGATACCAGAATCTTGGAAGAATGCCAACATCATCTTGATCCATAAGAAAGGGGACGTCAAAGACCTGAAAAATTACAGGCCCATAAGCTTACTGTCGGTTGTCTACAAGCTATTTACAAAAGTAATTGCTAACAGAATTAATACGACATTGGAGTTCAATCAACCAAGGGACCAGGCAGGATTTCGTACAGGATTCTCAACAATAGACCATATTCATACTATCAATCAGGTGATAGAGAAATGCGCGGAATACAACCAACCCCTATACATAGCCTTCATAGATTACGAGAAGGCATTTGATTTGGTGGAGACATCAGCAGTCATGCAGGCACTGCGGAATCAAGGCATCGACGAAGCCTATATAAACATAATGGAAGAAATCTACAGCGGATCCACAGCCACTATAGTCCTCCATAAAGAAAGCGACAGAATCCCAATAAAGAAGGGCGTACGGCAGGGAGACACGATCTCTCCAATGTTATTCACCGCGTGTTTACAGGAGGTTTTCAGGGCCCTAGATTGGGAAGAGCTAGGGATAAGAGTTAATGGAGGGTATCTCAGTAACCTACGATTCGCTGATGACATTGCATTGATGAGTAACGCGGGAGACGAATTGCAGCTCATGATTACTGAACTGGATACGGAAAGTAGAAGAGTAGGTCTGAAAATTAATATGCATAAAACTAAAGTAATGTGGAACAATCTTGGTCGAGAACAGCGCTTTGTGATAGGTGGCGAGACACTGGAAGTTGTAAAGGAGTACGTCTACTTAGGACAGGTAGTAACCGCGGAGCCGAACCATGAGAGTGAAATAACTAGAAGAATAAGGATGGGTTGGGGCTCATTCGGCAAGCATTATCAAATCATGAATGGTAATCTACCACTATCCCTCAAGAGGAAGGTATATAACAGCTGCATCTTACCGGTACTTACCTACGGAGCAGAAACCTGGAGACTTACAAAGAGGGTTCAACTTAAATTGAGGACGACGCAGCGAGCGATGGAAAGGAAAATGATAGGTGTAACCTTAAGAGACAGGAAGAGAGCAGAGTGGGTCAGGGAACAAACGGGGGTTAATGACATCATAGTTGAAATCAAGAAGAAGAAATGGATATGGGCCGGGCACGTAGCACGTCGGCAGGATAACCGGTGGTCATTAAGGGTAACTGACTGGATTCCAAGAGATGGCAAACGCGTGAGGGGAGACAGAAAATTAGGTGGGTAGATGAGATTAAGAAGTTTGCAGGTATTACGTGGCAGCAGAAAGCACAGGACCGGGTTGATTGGCGGAACATGGGAGAGGCCTTTGCCCTGCAGTGGGCGTAGACAGGCCGATGATGATGATGATGAAACTCCGATACTCAGGTCATTTGATCATTACTTGGAAAAGTGATTCAGGGCCGCTTTAACGGAACACAGTGCAAGAGGTAGTGTCTGCAGTGCACTCTGGTAATACTTAAGTCTTTTCGAACACATGTGCAATGCTTCTTGTTTGGGATTAGCACTAATGGGAGCGGATGCCGTGCGCCCCTGGTTATTCTTGGCTTGGCAGATGCCCGCACATGTAGTCGTGTTTGTACCCTTGGAAAGGTTGAAGTGCTTCTCTATAGTTTATTCCCGTTGCAGGAACTTCTCTTTATTTTATAGTGCTGACCCACTCTGCTTTTCTTAAGTTATAGTTAACAGTGAGTGCACATGTCTGTCATTTTTGTTTGTTCCCACAAGCGATGCAACTGCAGTTCACAGCCAGTGGTCATGCAGTTAAAGGGGTACTGAAACCATTTTCCGGAGCTGAATTTACACTGCCATACAAATCTCCTGTATACAGACGGCTCTGAGCAAATGCTGATGAGATATTTTATTTTGATGTTAAAATCCATTTTCCCATGGCACACCTACCGACATCGACGCTAGGTTGACTTCAGGCTACAGTACTAGTTCTGGTGACTTGATGCAGCAGTCTGTCTAGTTGTGATGACGTCAGGTACCGAAACTTCCAAAATGGCCGACTGTGCATCACCAAAGCATTCAAAATGGCTGCTTGTGCGTCACCAATGGAGCAGTGGTGAGGAGCGGCCGTGGAAACATCACGATATCTGGCACGCACACATGACGAGAAGCTCATACCGTGTTGTGACGTCAGGGTACAGTAGGAACTGAAACTAGCTTTTAAAAACATACTGTAATTACTTTTTCAGGGTTCTTTCACGCTTATCAGTAAATTTCTAGGCTCTTGAGGGCTTGGCCTTTCATTTGACGCAAGAAAACAACCATGGAAAATTTTCGTGTCAGTACCCCTTTAAAACTTGAACATCTGTTGCAAGCAAGATAGTTGACTCAAATTGAAGAGCAACTTGTCCTTTACAACCAATTTACACTTAGCAAAATAATGAGCACCCCCTAGTGCACACTTTGCAACATATGTATGTTGGCTTTCCTTCAACAATATTTTCCACACGAAACCTCTCATTTCCAGGCTGCCTTTTTCTTCTAAGCATGTTCACCTTACTACATTCCAGCGAAGGGGTGAGAGCACCACAGAACTTCTCAAAAATTACTGTGGGAATGTCACACTTCATATTAAGCTCTATGATGAGAGAGGAAGGGATAAATCAAAGAAAGGAAAGTCCTGGGATGAGTGTTGAATGAAAAAAAAAATTGTTTCCCTGCTAGTCTGTGGTCGAGTGGTCGAGGCTGTTCATGTGGAAAGCAAACTTGCTTGCATATGCGCAGTAACTATTTTGCAAGGTGTCCATTGTCTTCTGCGTCCGTGGTCTGTTACAAAAAAAAGATACAATTAATGGGAATGATAGGGTGGCTAACAATGTGGGTGAATTGTGTCTGTTATAACGAATTGTCTGTTATATTAGTGCTTCGTATAGAAGGATTCAACTGTATATATTGTTACGGGGAATATAAACAGAGACTCGAAGGACTAGCAACAGATGTATTTACAAGTAGTTCACCGAGCAGCGCTGCCGATAGGAACAGCTCACGCCAGTCTATCCTATTGTCGTCCTTTTCTTCGTCTTGTGGATCACGATGCCACTGGTACGTAGCATGACCCCCGGCGGCGGAAGCACCGTCCCGGAGCTTTAAAGGTCGTTTTCAGAAGCCGTGTTGTAGGGCTTGAGCCGTGAAACGTGAACAACATCACTGGACCGAACAACAGATGACGAGGGACAGATGGGGCCAATCTCATAGGTGACAGGTGTTACTTGACGCACTACACGGTAAGGTCCCGTGTAACGTGACAAAAGTTTTTCAGATAGGCCCACTCGTCGATTAGGGGACCAGAGTAGCACAAGGGTACCGGGAACGAAACGTGCGTCCCGATGTGAGGCATCGTACCGACGTCGTTGATTGCTCTGCGACGCAGTCAGGCGAGCGCGAGCGAGCTGACGGGCATGATCGGCTCGCGCGATAGCGTCATGAGCATACTCGTTGGTGGACGAGGTACTGGATGAAATGATGGTGTCCAGTGGTAATGTCGGCTCTCTTCCGTACAATAGACGTCGGACTCTGCCCAGACGACGCTGCGAAAAACACCGCCACCAGCGCCCTCATCGTAGCCCTGGCACTAACTGGGTAGTGCAAAGAGAGCCGCCCGCAAGCGAATGTGCATAGGCCGCAATATAACCCTCCTCTTTCGTTGGTGTCGAGGCGTGGTTTCCTGAAAATCAAGGACCTGGAAAGCTTCTTCCGCCAATCCACGCTTCAGAAACAACGGAAGCTGATCAAAGCGAACTGCGAGTACAATGCAAAATAAGTTTTAGTTATTCCCGCGCGCTGCAACTCGCAAGTACAAGCGAGCATCACACGACACCGAGTTCGAGGCAAGCCCTCCGACATCTGTTCTCTAGAGCCTAAATGCGTTAAAATCGGTTATATACGTATGCCACAGCGATAAAGTACCTACATACACGATCAATTTACTTAGCTATGCATCTTACGATCAGTGGTAAAAACGCGGTTCATCAGGGGCGAATGGCTCCGACGATTTTCGCCTTTTCAGTTGCATTCTCCCTTAATTCATCTCTCGCTTCCTGTGCATTGGAGTGTTTTATTACGCATCCTCAAATGGTCTCTCGATGGTCGTCTTCCGTTTGTATGTACTGCAAATGGGGATACGTGCGTGTCCACTTTCGCGGGGTACAACCAAAGGCAAACCGTGGCCTCCGAGATAGCTACGGCAACCGCGGAGGACACGGGCGAAACAAACCTGAAGGGGGTCACGACCAACATTCTGCGATTTACTTGTATGACGCACGTGGTGTTAGCTAGTTAGAACCAGAACTCTGAGCCTTCAAAACGTACATACGTCCGCAATGCTGTGTTGTGACGACCAACTCGTCGCGGTGTGCGTATCACGCGTCTCCAGTCTGTCTCTAGCTGCTGACTTCGTGTTACACGACAGGCACCGCGGTCAGAGCCTCTGCTGAGCTTCATAGTCAAGGTTACCACGGTTTTGCATCAGGGCTACGCAAAACAACAGCAGAGCCACACATTCATGCCACCGGCTGTGGAGAACGCGGGTACTTCGCTTACCCAACACGCTCGCAACGGCCCGTATCCAGCGCTCTCGCCTTTCTTCTTCGTACGACAACTATGGAAATCGGTAAAACTGAACGTTGTTATTCAGTCTTTTACGTCCGTGGCAATTCACAACGCAACAGTGCGTCTGTTGCGGAGTTTCTTCGTAGCGTGCGGAGGGCTCTCGTCTGCTGCTGTTTTCGCCGTCGTTCAGGCGAGTGATCCAACAAGCAGTTCACGACGGTTCGGTGGCGCGTCCGACTAGCGGAGAGCAATTCACAGCTCTCGTTCTGAGTGCTAAATGCGCAAACACACGCGATATTAAGCTCAATCGTTGTTTCGCACTCGCTAGTTGCACCTGGTCCCATAGCAAACTGTGTGAGAAAGTCGGTCTATGCACTACTCAATACTTCTCCGACAGGTGGCGCCACACATCTTGGAAACTCCAGAGTCTGACGTCTATAGGTAGAAAGGTGAAAAGCCGGCTGTGTCATGGCGCGATGAGTTATACGCGAAAGTTGCGTAGGGTAGGGCAATATCCCAGTCTCGGTGGTCCGGCGACACATATATAGCGAGCATGTCCGTAAGCGTGCGATTGAACCGTTCCGCGAGGCCGTTGGTTTGAGGGTGGTAAGCAGTGGTCACTTTGTGCTGCGTGGAACAGGAACGCAGGATGTCGGCGATGACTTGAGAGAGAAACGAACGGCCACGGTCGGTGAGCAGTTGTCTTGGGGCACCGTGAACCAGTATAACGTCCCGTAACAGGAAGTCAGCAACGTCGGTTGCACAACTCGTTGGTAGAGCTCGCGTAATAGCGTAGCGTGTAGCATAATCAGTAGCCACTGCTATCCACTTGTTTCCCAATGTTGATGCGGGAAAAGGACCAAGCAGGTCTAACCCAACGCGGTGAAACGGTTCCGTGGGTATGTCTACTGGTTGAAGATGGCCAGCAGGTAGCAGCGACGGTGTTTTGCGACGTTGACATAACTCACACGCAGCGACGTATCGGCGTACCGAGCGAGCAAGGCCTGGCCAGAAGAAACGTCGCCGTACGCGCTCATACGTCCGAGATACGCCAAGGTGTCCAGCTGTAGGCGCATCGTGAAGTTCAGCGAGGACACTGCGCCGTAAATGTTTAGGCACGACAAGAAGAAGGTCAGGCCCGTCAGCTCGGAAATTGCGGCGGTATAGGACGCCCTCTTGAAATACAAAGTGACGGACGGAGGCGTCGTTTGGGGAAGATTCCGCGCGGCTGATGATGTCGAGCAGCAGTGGGTCCCGTTTCTGTTCTTCCCCAATGTGAATGAAGGCGGACACGGAGAAGATGGAGGGCACCGTGTTGGCGTCACTGTCATCAGGATCGTCGACAGGGTACCGGGAGAGGCAATCGGCGTCCTGGTGCAGGCGACCAGATTTGTACACGACCGAGTAAGAAAATTCCTGCAGACGCAAAGCCCAGCGACCAAGGCGCCCTGAGGGATCTTTGAGGGAGTTCAGCCAGCAGAGCACGTGGTGGTCGGTAACTACCGAAAATGGGCGTCCATAGAGGTATGGCCTGAATTTCGCGACCGCCCAAACGAGAGCCGAGCACTCGCGCTCTGTGATGGAATAATTGCGTTCAGGGGCTGATAGCAGGCGGCTGGCGTATGCAATAACGCAGTCATGGCCACGTTGGCGTTGAGCTAGCACTGCGCCGATGCCATGGCCACTTGCATCCGTACGGATCTCAGTAGGGGCAGCAGGGTCAAAGTGGGCCAAAATCGGAGGAGTAGTGAGGAGCGCGATGAGATTGGAGAACGCAGAGGCCGCTTCTGAGCTCCATGAAAACGGGACGTCTTGTTTGAGGAGCTGCGTAAGGGGTCTCGCTATGTCTGCAAAATTTTTCACAAAGTGTCGGAAGTAGGAGCATAGTCCGAGAAAGCTGCGAACATCCTTTGCAGATCGTGGTACAGGAAAGTTTTTGACTGCGCTGATTTTGGCTGGGTCTGGTTGTACGCCGTTAGCGTCTACTAAATGGCCAAGTACTGTAATTTGGTGACGGCCAAAGTGACACTTGGACGAGTTCAGCTGCAGGCCAGCGCGACGGAAGATATCTAAGACGGCTGATAGGCGCTCTATATGAGTCTCAAATGTAGGTGAAAAAACTACGACATCGTCCAAGTAGCACAAACAGGTGGACCATTTAAAGCCTCTGAGCAGAGAGTCCATCATTCGTTCAAAGGTGGCTGGAGCGTTACAGAGGCCGAAGGGCATGACCTTGAATTGATATAGGCCATCAGGTGTGATAAATGCCGTTTTCTCACGATCCATGTCATCCACCTGAATCTGCCAGTACCCGGAACGTAGGTCTATGGTGGAAAAATAGCGGGCACCATAGAGGCAATCGAGGGCGTCATCTATTCGTGGCAGAGGGTACACGTCTTTTTTTGTAATTCTGTTTAGGTGTCGATAATCGACACAGAAACGCCATGTGCCGTCTTTCTTGCGGACGAGTACGACAGGGGACGCCCAAGGACTACAGGATGGCTCAATGATATTCTTGGCGAGCATTTTGTCGACCTCACTTTGGATAATTTGACGCTCAGTCGCCGACACGCGATATGGACGCCTATGGATAGGAGGCGCATCACCAGTGTTTATGCGGTGCGTCACACAGGTAGCTTGCCCCAATGGACGGCCGCCTAGATCGAAAACGTCGATGTACGACAGTAGAACCCGGTGGAGCTCGTCAGTCTGCTGCGGTGTTAAATCAGAAGCAATCATCGACTTAATTGCGCTGTCGGGGCAAGTATTGGATTGGTGCTGGGCAGAGGTATCGGAAGGAGTGGCCACCGTGAAAGCATTCACTGCGTTGTCTTCTAAGGTGGACAGCAATGCCAAAGCGATGCCTTGCGGCAGCACTTGAGGTGTCAAGCTAAAATTGACAACTGGAAGGCATGTGAAGTTCCCTGCGACAGACAGAACGGTGTGCGGTAATGTAATGCCGCGGCTGATGAGGACATCGGTGATAGGTGTCAGTACATAGTCGCCGTCGGGAACTGGTGGTCTTGATACGAACTCGACGTAGGTCAGTGTTTGGGCTGGAAGGCGAGCATATCGGGCAGTGCAGAGGCGACTCGGCCGTGGTGCAGCAGGGTCTGTTATGGGCAAGTGAAGACGGAATGTACTGGCCGAACAGTCAATGAGGGCAGAATGTGCGGACAGGAAGTCGAGGCCTAGGATTACGTCATGTGGGCATTTTTCAAGGACGGCGAAGAGAACAACTGTGTGGCGATCAGCGATGCTTACATGAGCGGAGCACATTCCAACGACAGATGCTGTTCCCCCGTCGGCAACACGGATGAACTTAGTCGTCGCAGGTGTGAGAACTTTCTTGAGCTTTCGGCGAAAATCAGTGGTCATGACGGAAAGTTGAGCCCCAGTGTCGACAAGAGCAGTCACATGCACACCGTCCACTTGTACATCGATAAGGTTCTGTTTCGTCTGTATGGTCAATAGAGGATTTGTGGTCAGTCCCATTGATGCAGCGCCACCTCCAGGGGCTGCAACATTTAGTTTTCCGTCGAGGAGCGTCGTGGGAAGGCGGGCGAAGGTGGTCGGTGGGGCTGGGGAGAACGAGACTGGCGACGTTGGGGCGATGGTGAGCGGGAGTAGCGGGGATCACGCACCGGTTCCTGAGGGGCAAAGTGGTCTGGGCTGGTCGCATGACGATCAACGGGACGGCCATTGGAAGAACGCTGGAAAGTTTGTGTAGGAGGACCCCAGCGACTTCTGCAATGGCGAGAAACGTGCCCAATACGGTGACAAGAGAAGCAAATGGGCTTGTCATCATGTGTTCGCCATGCGGACGGATTGCGGAATGTTGATGGAGAGCCAGAGGGGAATGGACGAGGAGTCGTGAATTGTTGCTGGAAGTCGATACGGGGAGGCGTCGAAATGGAGCAAATACCCATGCTGGCAATTTCCTGTCGCACGACTGCTTGAATTAGGGGCAAGGGGATTGAAGGAGAGTGATCAGGGTGCGGTGGTGGCACTGTAGCTGGAGCGGCTGCTTCAAGTTCACGCCGGACGAGTCGTGTTAAGTTATCGCAAGTGTCTGGAGGACGATATGTGTCCAGGCAAGATGACGTCGCTGCGGTATTCGGAAGGCGTTGGAACTGATGTGAGATGCGTCTGCTTTTAGCCTGTTCCAGGCGGCGACATTCTTGAATGATCGCATCAACAGACGTAACGTTACTAAATACCAGCAAGTTAAACGCGTCGTCGGCGATACCCTTCAGGATGTGCGCAACTTTTTCTGGCTCGGACATGTGGCTCTGCGGCAGAGTGCTAGGACACTTTGAATGTAACTGATGTAGGACTCAGTGGAAGTTTGCACGCGAGTAGATAATTCATGCTTTGCGGCTTGTCGACGACCAAAAGGGTTTCCAAAAAGCTCACGGATCTTTTCCTTGAAGCTGTCCCAGCTTGTAATGTCATGCTCGTGTGTGTCAAACCAGACACGAGGGGTTCCGTCCAAGTAAAAGATGACATTCGCGAGCATGAGTGTGGGGTCCCACCTGTAACTGGCGCTGACACGTTCGTAAAGGCGCAGCCATTGGTCGACGTCGGAACCCTCGACGCCCGAGAACACGCCAGGGTCTTTCAAGACGGGAAGCGTCACGAAAGTTGTTGAGGCCGCTGGGTTGGAAGGCAGGACAGGAGGCGTGATGACCGGAGTGGGTGCATTCGAGTCTTGAGAGGCCATGTTGAAAGCCGCGAGCGAACGCCCGCTGCGGAGTTCCGGGGCGAGGACGGGCAAGGACAGGGTGTTTTTTTTTAGACAATACAGATTTTGTAATAAAAATCCTCTCGCATTAAGGCTCCCGCTGTTTTTGCACACAAACTCCATGTCGAGGTGGAAATACTTTGCCGCAGTTAATATGACACTGTTGCAACTAATTGACAAAAAACTTGTTAATTGACTTTTTAATTATTGAGTTGAGGGCAGGTGTTTATATTACAAAGTTATAGTGCGTGCCAATTTATGGCGTACCTATTTTTTAGAAATTACAAAGGTTGCACGTAGTTCGAGATATTCGTCATCAAAATTTAAGGACAAAATCGAAACTGATCGCGCCCAGCGCGCACGAAGTGCGACCGTTCTGCTACGTCGGACCGGAACTACCCGCCACATGGGAGTGACGAAACTTGAATGACGGTGCGACACAGCCGTATGTTTCCGTGCAAAGCTGCAAGTCATCTCATTTGTGCCTGCGCATCGCCTTACTTTTGCACGTAGTGTTGGTGCTTATCTGTTCCTTTCGAACTGTATACAAGAAAACCACAATATCAACCTCTTCTTTCTCTGGGAAGCATAAAACTCAGGGGCGACCACTGCGGCGCTTCTTCTTGCACACAGGCGAAATAGTTTTTCGTGCCTCTTTATAGTTTATAAAAGAAACGGATAGGCACCACCCATCGCACGCAAACATTAAGCGGTCTACTAGTGTATTTCAGAATGTTCGCCGATTTTTCTGAGCAGATTCTGCTTTGGCGCACCCTCATTCAAATTTTAGTAAAACTTGTTGTTGGGCTAGTTGGTGCATGTTACAAGAAAATTCGACGACACAAACCACCGAGAAAAGAAGGCGAAAGGAAAGAGCGTCACCTCGCAACTAATTTTATTCTTGCAAATCCACCGCAATATATACACCATGCCACACATGCGCAATAACACACCATGCGTCTCATCCAACAATCGCCCACTCTCAATGCGCGTGCTAGTTCAGAAACCTGTCAAAAAAATCAAATTCAGCTGAACGCAGTACCACCGACGTATCGCTAATACATATATCTTTTTTCTTTCGGATGAGGTATGCTTCTAGCATCTCTCGCTCAATCACCTCCTTGCTTCTACCTAAAATAGTTATATTGGCAAATCTTGCCTCACATCCACACGCGCTGCAGTGCATAGGCAAATGTGCCAAAAGATTATTCTTTATTTTCTACCTAAAATAGTTATATTAGGTAGAAATAGTTAGGTAGAAGCAAGGAGGTGATTGAGCGAGATGCTAGAAGCATACCTCATCCGAAAGAAAAAAGATATATGTATTAGCGATACGTCGGTGGTACTGCGTTCAGCTGAATTTGATTTTTTTGACAGGTTTCTGAACTAGCACGCGCATTGAGAGTGGGCGATTGTTGGATGAGACTCATGGTGTGTTATTGCACATGTGTGGCATGGTGTATATATTGCGGTGGATTTGCAAGAATAAAATTAGTTGCGAGTTGACGCTCTTTCCTTTCGCCTTCTTTTCTCGGTGGTTTGCGTCGTCGAATTTTCTTGTTTCATTCAAATTTCATCACTTCCCTGTCACTTGTCGTTCTGGTGTTTCACCGTGCTTTGTGTGCACCTGAGGCGATCAGTTTCGATTTTGCCGTTAAAATTCGATGATAAATATCTCGAACTACATGCAACTTTTGCGATTTCTAAAAAATAGATATGCCATAAATTGGCTTACTCTACAACTTTGTAATATGAACAACTGCCTTCATGTCAATAATTGAAAAGTTAATTAACTAGATTTTGTTAATTAGTTGCATCAACATCATTTTCACTGCTGGAAAGTATTTCCGCCTCTACATAGTGTTCATGTGCGAAAACGACAGGAGCCCCACTGTCATAGAATTTTTATAAAAAATCCGTATTGTCTAAAAAAAAAACACCCTGTAGATACTGCAGGTGCAAGTATTCTTGCATCTTACCTGTGCAACCACGACTGGGATGAGTACATATGATAAAGAAGTGGCAGCCAGTCAGAAAAATTCTTTATGCACGTACATCACATTTGTGCAGATCCTTTGGAAAGCACAAAATCACAAATGACAACCACTGTATTTGGATGAACTCCTGATAAATCTTACAGACTATGACTGGTCTTGCGCAGACGTAAATTTTCTTAAAGGGACACTAAAGGCAAATATTAAGTCGAAGTTGATTGTTGAAATAGCGGTCCAGAAACCGTGTAGTGCTACTTTTGTGCCAAGGAAGTGCTTATTTTGAAATAAAATCCCGTTTTAGTGGTCCGCATCGCGTTAGCGCACTTCAAATCACCCGCCTGAAAGCGGTTTTTCTCACGTCACTGTTGCCGTTCCCAACGTTGCCCGCCTTTACTGCGCGCGCGGTGGCGTGCACTGGTGGCATGCACCATTCGGGCATCTGGCAACATCATCGTGTGATATATTTAGCTTAATTTCTCGGTAAGTAGGGCACTGCCGTTGATAATATTGCCGTTTTAGACGTTGTCATACATTAGGCTTTCACTCTGACATAAATTGTTATTTGCGTTTAGTGTCCGTTTAATGACACCTCGGATTCACAGAGGCACTACATAGAGAACTGTGCATTGCTCTCACTGTAATAAAATTATATACATAAAACATAACAAGGCTGGAATCAGCAGCTGGTACTATTATACTGATATTTGGAGTTGCACAAAAACAATAAAGTGCATGCTACATCAACACACATTTATTTGCTGAACGAATTGGCAAATCATGTTCTTATTTTACACAAAAGCACTGTGGAAGCTGCAATACTCTGCATCTCGTGACTTTCTTCACAATGCGATAGCAGCGGAAGCCTCCATGTCTTCACACAGGATGTGTTTTTCACTAGCTTGCACACATTCCAATATTTTTTTGTCAGGCAGTTGGCCGGCAACAGATCGTCCATCCGTCACAGTAGAATCACTCTTCGTCCTCGACAGCATCTGCCATGTTCATGCCGTTGCACACATTGTCTGTCAGAGTAAAAAATACTGTGCACCTCTTCTACTGACGAGCAAACAACGGTCATTGTCAACACTATCATGGGAGCATTGACACAGTTCTGAAGGGACATGCATGGCAAATGTGCCCAGGGTCAAAAACAAAACTACCTGTTTTGCTGTAACTGCTGTGGACGAAATCATGGTCTCTATTTAGCATGATCAAAGATAGTGTTCATGCAGTTCTGAAAGCATTTGCTCGGCCACTGCACCCCGAATGAAAATTAAACTGCTGCTTGCTATGACCACTGCAAATAAAACCATGGTTTATAATTAGGGGTGTGCGAATATTCGAAAATTTCGAATAACGAATCGAATAGCATTCTATTCGATTCGGTACTCGAATCGAATAGTACTTACTCGAAATACCGAATATTTTTCTAATAGTTTTCGAATAATTAGCGCCGACGGGAGAACCCCAAAACAATGATACTTTGGAATAGTTAAAGGCCATTTTTCTTCTTTTAATCACTAAATTACCAGTATGCATGCAGCCCAAGCTTTTACGAAACTAGCGACGCTATATTGATTACCGGATGAAGGCGTTTTTTTTTTTATGAAAGCTCCATACTCGCTCAGTTTTTACTATGCTGCCTCTGCATCGCATTAATCAGTTCCTGTCGTCATCTTGTAAGAACTGAAGGTGCACCTGCATTCAGCTTCATGAATAGCAATAGATGCAAGGGTTGTGTTTGCGTAAATTGTTCTTGCAGATACAGCTTTCAACACCGATGTCTACATGCCTTCAGTGCCGAGGACCAGGTTGCGATGGCAGGTTTATGTGTTTCATTACCGCCTTAGCTGTATGCGTAGTCTTCGGTTCAAAGTTGTTTAGATTTTATGTCTCAGTTTTATTTAAAAGCAGGCGACAAAGCATCTGCAGTCACTGCTTTATTTCAACCTACAGTTAGAAAATATTTCGAAGGTTGTGGTCGTTGCTGTATATGATCTTACCTCAGATTTCATAACTGTGGTATTTTGAGTCAGTTAAAAGTAAGCGCAACGCTCTTTGGTGAAAGTTCGTGAATATTTCATTCAAAAAAAGAAAAAAAAAACGCCGCGGAGTTCTAGGACCGTTTTGAGAATGGTTGTCTTACTATTCGAAAACTATTCGAAAAGTATTCAATTAGTATTCGTATTCGATTCGGTGTCATCACTATTCGACTCGTATTCGATTCGGTTCCAAAATTCACTATTCGCGCACCCCTATTTATAATGCATCATGGATGGCAACCACAAAGTTCTGAACGCACATGGCATAATGCAGTGTCATAAATCCAAATAGGCATAAAGCATTCTGGCATTCTTGTTGTTCCTGTATGGTTCCTGTTCATGACTGTGGCAATGCGGGCTGTGCCAGTTCGTTGCACGAGTGCCAGTTCTATTTTAGTTCTTTTGCACCGCACATATGCAGCAATTCACGTTTGGCGCTCTCTGAAGATCGTCTTTTAAAAATAGGGTGTGGCCAGATATGAAAATTATTCTTATTATTATTGATATCTGAATAACAGGACTTTGATGCCATTAAATAATGCATACGCTTGCTGGGAGCAGATTACGAGCTTGAATTATCAGATGTTCCATATTAACATGGTTGAAATAATGAGGTTTTACTGGGGTATTAATGCTTAAATTAATGCTGCATGTCTGACACAAATGCTGTATTGACTAAAACGAAGTGCTTTATTATTGTAAATAATTTATTTTCTGCTAAAAAAATATCAGGCTTTCCCAACTTCTAATAAGACACTTTTTCATTGAATGTGGAAAATGTTTATTCTGTTATTTTTGCTAACAAAACTCTAATTAGTGTGATAATAAGTCAGTATGTGATGGTCTCTCTATTTTCTCTTTCAGAGGATTGAACATTCAGGAGGGGGCATCATATTGTCATGAACCAACGAACTTGGCCATGAAGCTGATCGAAGTTGTAAACAAAGTGCACATGCCAGGACTGAATGTCTGTTTTGTACTGTTCACTTTTCCTGTGTGCATGTGCTTCAACAGTATGCATCCCACATCTTATGCACATACATCAGCACTTTTGCAGCACTTTTTGTAGCTTCTGTAAAACTTTATATACACACAAGCAGGTCTCTCACCGATGATGCTGCATAGGCCTGGCCTTTTAAAAGCCTGAAAAATAGCAACTTTCTGTAATAATTATGGTGTGCTGATTTTTTTTTTCCATGCACATTCTACGAATTGATATGCAGAGGAAGTAACTTTGCACAGCTTTCGCTGTTGCATTTTTAACAGGAGCTATGTATCGAGCTTTTTCTCATTTGTAGTCCCGAGACTTTGTACAGATGAGCACTGCAAGTAATGACATCGTAATAAGGAGCTTGCTATGTAATGTGCAGCTCTGTTTTAGTGCAATTTGCTTAACATTGAATTTATGAGACATCGAGTAAAAAAAATATTGATGCATGTTATTATTCACTTGATTTACTATTTTGCCTTGTATAGCCAATGATGCCAAGCATGTGGTTTTTTAGAAAATGCTTGTTGTTGAAGAGACAGTAGAGGACACTATAGCAATGTGTATATCTATGTTGATTAAGGATGTACAAATCAATGTGCTAGTTTTCCAAGGACTTGAAAGAGGTTGTACACAGTTTGTCATGTAATTGCGGAAGGCTTGGCACACAGACACCTGCAGCTTGTGAAGTAAATAAATGAAAGCATTTCAAAATTGTTTCTCATTTTCAATATATTCCGATGCAGCAGAAGACAAAAACGCTCATACACAGTGCGTTTGGTGCATGTTAAAAAAAAAAAATACACGTTCAGATTAACACAAAGCCCCCACCACAGCGTGCCTCATAATCACAATGATTCTGGTCCGCAAAGCCCCAGAATTTAGTTAAATCTTATAATTCTATAATTTTTGCCCTTTGCTAAAAATAAACTACTTCAGTCAGTCAGCTCTCTTGGTTTTATTGTGAGAGATGTTCTGAAACTCTAGAAAGTCCTGGTGACCTGTCGGGCATCTTTAAAGTCACTTTCTTTGCATCTATATGCAAGAGGGAGCTGAGTCTTTATTGTGCTAGCCATACAGTCATTATCCATTAAAATAATGCAATTCTGTTTGAAGACATGCTCATGATTTTTAGTTCAATATTGCATGCGATAGCACTATGAGAATGTTGAGCAAGATACTAGTAGTGTAACATTTCCGAGTATATGTTTTTTGCGTGGAGTAAATGTTAATCTGTTAATGATGCTTAAAAAATGTTTCTTACAAATGCTGGCAGTAAAATGCAGTGGGCTCCAGAGAAATACCGAAATGAAAATGCTAGATAAGTGGAAGGAGTGTTATAAGGGTTCTTAGGTGGGCTAGTTGGTTCATGAGCTAACTTTCGTTGGCCACCCACAGGTGCAACATTCCCAACCTCGCTGAAGCGAAAAAGTTGTTGTTTAAGCTTCATTTAAATGGAACTGAAACTAAAACCACGACATACGTAATGAGCTGTTCTACCGCATACAAAACATGACCAGTCCAACAACCATTTGAAGAAATATAAACCATGAGGAAGTTGTAGGGCAGTGTTGTCAACGGCTGCTATGTGGTGTACACACTGCTTATATTTCGCGCTGTTTGCCTCGTGACAGTGCCAGGCAAAAATAGCTCGGACTGGCTTCCGCAATGGATGCTGTGAAATATATGAGGCATGGTGAAGTTTCACACATTGAAGTGTATACTGTCGGGGAATAATGAAGGTTAAAAGAATACATGCTGCCTGGAATATTAGATTTTTGAAGGACCAGATGCAAATGGGATACT
Source organism: Rhipicephalus sanguineus (assembly GCF_013339695.2). Classification (NCBI taxonomy): domain Eukaryota; kingdom Metazoa; phylum Arthropoda; class Arachnida; order Ixodida; family Ixodidae; genus Rhipicephalus; species Rhipicephalus sanguineus. Next base: position 243,033,501 of record NC_051176.1, read on the forward strand.
TCTGAACATGAAAAAATGGAAGACGGTCTTGTGCACAATAAATGTTATGGCTCCTTAGCACAGATTGACAAATAATAGGGGAAGGGACAAGGTCTTCACCATCAACTTCAGACATCTCTGCAAAAAGTTTATTTTTTTGTATCGCAGAGATATCTCGCTTGCATGCATTTCACATTCCATGCATGAATTATTGGAACGTGTTAAAGGTAATCATGAAAGTGGTTTGATGTGGTGTAAACAACTTGAAAGAGGTGTCAAGTGGTACCAACATGTGGGATTGTGTGACGGAACATGTCATCATCGCTGTAGAGAATTGCACAATCTTAAAAAAGAAAAGCTCAAGTCCACTGATCAGCGCTTTTTTGTTTTTCTGTGCATTTTGATTTAGCCCTGTTTCATTAATGTCATAATATTTCCACAATGATAGCTGTCATACGATTGACATGATGTTGGACATCGAAGGGTTTTGTGTCAGTTGGAATATACCAGATGGGTCAGCCTGGAGCACACAATATAAAAATGGCTAATAACAATTTATTATGCCTTCATATTAACAGAACAGCTCCAAAGTCAGGCTTATCTTGTTTTCCTACTGTCATTTCAATTTTCTATGCTCAATAATCCCTCTATCTTGCACAAAGATGACTTGAAGAAATATAAAGTGAAGTGCTCCATTGCTTGACTCTAATGCGCTTTTTATTGAGTTCAGTGTGCATGTCTGAATCCTGAAACTGAAGCCAGAGAATGCTCAAGGCATGTTCATTTACAAGAGTCCCGAGATTATCCCCACTTTAGAGGCATGCATCTAATGCGTGTGTGCAATAATGCTTTATCTTCCAAAGCTTTCCTGTCCTTGACTGCACTTTCCTTCCCTGGGCACCCGTTCCACCGGTTATCTGCCCTACACATTACATGGCCTTGCACCTTAATTTTTTCATCTGGTTTGGCCTCTAATCCACACTGCTGTCTTTCCTTGTTTTAATGTTATGCCTAACATTTTTTGTTCCATCGCTTGCTGCATGTTCCTGGATGGTTGCATGGCTGAGGTCCTTAATCATTTTTTGCTATTCATCTGTAGCATTATTGAACAGGACAATAGAAATCTGCCAATTGTTGGTTCCTTACTCACTCCTAATCCTTCCAATGGCTTGAATACATCTTCGAAGTATGGAGTACTAAATAGCATATTGGCTCGATTGTGTCTCCTTGTGTCATCCATTTCTTGATTGTTGTTATTTTGTTTTGTTTTTTTTTGAAGAGCTGTAGAGGTTTTATAGATATTTGCTATGGTATTCACATATGCGTCTTGCACCCCTTGACAATGCAACACTTCCACAACTGTTGCTGTGACATCAAGTAGAAGTAAAGCATTAATCAGGTATCTATGTATGCATGATATCTGTTACTGTTTTCCTATGCATTGAAATTATAATCTGATGCTTTCATGTCTGGAGCTCGCATGTATAGTGCTCACGGATTCAAATGCAACATCAAAACTTTTGATATAACAATTGCTATGCACAAGTGCTTGAGATAACCACACATGTTGCTATGAAAGTGGCCACTAAAGGTCGTGTTGGTTCTCATGTAAGTGTTCAAATCGAAATTACACTGTTATGGCACAAACCGAAGACGGTGGAAACAGAAGTATGTGCATTACTCATCCTGAATTGTCGTATTTAAGTCCATGAGCACTGTACATTATACTTCGTGCATATTCTGATGCAATTAATTTACTATAGAAACTTCAGCTTGTCCAATATGTCATAATAATATACGGGGTTTCACATGCCAAGACCACGATATGATAATGAAGCATGCCATAGTGGAGATCCGGAAATTTCTACCATCTGGTGTTGAATAATGTGAACCAACATCGCGCAGTACACGAGCCTCTAGCATTTTGCCTCAATCGAAATGCAAGCAACACAGCCGGGATCGAACCTGTGATCTTCAGGTCAGTAGCCGAGCACCGTAACCACTGTGCCACTGAGGCAGTCTCGAGGGTCCCTTGAAGGGGTCCCTTGAAGTCTTGTACTTTGGGACCCTCGTCTGTATATTTTTTATGTTGTATTTAACCTGTTTTGAATGAAAGAAGGGAATTTTGAGGGCTAATTTCTTTGTTTGACACAACCCTTACGAAAACCAACAGGTAATGAAGCCAAGGAAGGTATAGGGGGCCTTAATTGTACTGGTTTTTAAGTGTGTTCTAGTAATTGTGATATAGATGTGACGCAAGTAAAGTGGATGAAAAGACAACTTGCCGCCGGCAGGAACCTGCAGCCTTCGGACAACGTGCCCGATGCTCTACCAATTGAGCTATGGCAGCGGTCGTCCTCTCATCCACTTTGTCAGGTATTTATGTGCATGTAAACTCTGGGAGTGGTAGTCCGCACTGCTTGTAGCCATGACGGCGAGTGTAGAACACTGTTTTTGCCAGCTGGAGTCTCATTGTACGTGATCTTTTTAACGAATGGACAACTCGCCACTAAGCCCTCGCATACTACTTGAAGGCATCAAGTCTGCCGCAACGACACCTTCAATATGAATGAATGAAGGAAAGGAATTTTAATTCTGATGGGGAGAGAAGTACCCCGTCCTGACGCTTGATGGTGTGGCCCATGGGTACTCTTTTCTGAAGCGGTTCTTGAAGAGTGGGAAAATGACGCTATCTTCTGCAATCGTTGTAGGAGTGTGGCTCAGCACCACTGGTGTAACCAGGAGGTAGGCGTTCAAACTGCCCCCCCGAAGAAAATGTTCCTGGCTGCGCCCCTGCTCAGCGCCAAGTCCTAGGTAGTGGTGCTTTAAGAAAAGGAAAGACGCTTATTTCTGAAAACCATAAGGGAGAACGGCGCAGCGTCGTCGTAGGGGGATGGGGATTGAAAGAACCCATGAAACACAAAACCTCTATAAAACGTCTTTAGAACATTTAAAACCTCTATAAACCTCTATAAAACGTTCTATAGAGGTTTCGTGTTTCGTGGGAAGGAGCAGAAAAGATAGGCCATCTTCTCGAGATATGGCCAGTAAGAATGCCCAAAACACCGAGAAAAACCGGTGGATGCCTCACGCCTTGGAGACGGACGGCCTAAACACTTCACAAACGCTACGGTCGCCAAGTGCTTATATGCTTACATCTTGCATCTCGAGAAGGTGGTCTAAAGCGCCTGCTTGCGCGCTTTTCCGCAACCATCTTATCAGCGCGCGCATGAAGGCCATGTGATGCCTACAAGGAGGCCGCTGATGTGTCTAGTCACGGTGATCTTGGCCGATAACTGCAATAACTAATCGGAGGTAATAGAGTTAGGTCTGTTCGGTTTTGTCACGCATTCATCTGTACTTTACATCGTTGTTTTGTTTAGAACTTTTTCCATCCTTCGAGCGCTTGAGCGCGTATAAAATCTCTTAGAAATAAATGACGAAGAAAATAATAATGAGTGTTTATTTATTTAACGAGGCATTAGCTCGCAGTCCATGGTAACGAGTACGGTACAATGCGTTGGCACGGCAGTTTCGTTTAAAGCCGCCGTGTGGCTGTGTCTGGCCGTGTCTGGAGAAGTGATTTTTGCGCTTTGCAACCATGTGCCACCGTCATGGCGGCGGCCACGGATGGAGGAGTGTACGACAGCCTTAACTTGTAAGTTATTTAATTTTACAGCTTTCTTCTTGCCCCATGTGTGTAGCTACCGGATCAGAGAGTATGCGTAAAGAGATATTATGTTATTTGCAGTATTGTTGTTTCAGCACTAGCTGCCACGACATGCAGTGGTACTGGCCACTTGCCATATTACGCTCCGAAACGAAAGACGTAAACTTAATAATTTTAGATGATTAGTTTCGTTACCTAATTATTTTTCCGGATTTATATATACGCTTCGTTTTTTTTGTTTCATAACTGTCGTGGCGCTGGAGTGCTACTGAAGTAACTCCATCACTTTTGACTCGGCGAACTGGGTGGCTACCGAACTTTATCATTTTTTGCGGAGAAAATCGTCAGCTGAACACCTGCAGAGTAGCGCAGTGACAGGTGCTCGTTGCACATTACGCATGTCATGTCGATGCTATCACACAAATGTGGCCGTTCTGTCTGTGCCAGTTTAAGCGAATTCTGAAAAACGAAACAGAAATCACTTCTTTGGAACCATAATGTCTAAGGTGTACGAAGAATGTGCTTTGTGAGTATTATTGTTATTTCTTTTTGGGAAGAAGCACGCAAATGTACCTTACACAGTGTGCATGTGAATGTTTTTGTTATGATTATTATTTTGATCATGCACACTCAGCCCAAGATGGTGCTTGGTAATGAAATTATGTTTACTAGCTAAGAACCGACGTTGGTTATTGTTGGCCGTGAGTATTACTCAGTCAACTGTTTTCAGATCTGGTAGCATTTTTCGAAGTGCAACGGGTATTTCACTGTTCACCGCCATCGCTAAGGCTTTTTTTTTTTTTTTCGCATTACAACCGACTGAGCAGTGTGCCTAATATTTCAGAGATTCGATATAACATCCAGCACAAACAGCGGCTGTACTAGAGTCGGTGGCTCAGTAACTACTTTTGCACGACTGAATAATTGCCTGCAGGTCGCAGTTAAATTTAAAACGCTCTGAATGTAATGTGCACTCACCTTCTGTGCACTCGACCTCGGCGGGAAACGGAAAGATTGTTTGGATAATCTGAAACACAAAACGAAGTTTGCATCAGAGGTTTACATCTCTGCTTGAAACAGCTATAACTTGTCATGGTGGCTTCTACCTGAAATTTGAAGTTGGCTGTTCGAACAACCTTTTCAAATTACCATGCCAAGTAAAACGCATAAGAAAACGAAAGAAAAAGTTGTGCTTAAAAGGAAATGCCCTGCAAACAAATACTGTCTCTACACACGGAAGTTAAATATGAAGAAGTAGGGGAAATGTATGAAAGAGCAGGTACAAGAAAAAGGGGGGGGGGGGGGATAATGGGTGTGCATCAATAAACGACACTCAGTAAGAATGCCAAGAACGCATAAAGTCCTTGTTGCCGCAGTTCAAACTGTGCTCACTACACCCATTTTCAACAACTCTTTTGGCGATCACCTTCAATAATTGTTCCAACACCACCAGGTATAACACACCACATGCACTGCATACACTTCCGATCTGGCAGGCGATCTGCCAGGCTCAAATTATTCTACTTACTACCCCCATCAAGACCCATCAGAAACAATGCAGGATTGGATGATGCTACACACAGTCCCATCATAGGCCCACCAGTAAAGATGCACACTCGCTGCTTTCATTCCCCTGAGTACGCTTGAACAGCTCCTGGTATTTTGTGTCATTCGCACAACAGATCAGAGTTGGGAAGAAGCCTCATTGCTGCTCGGCTGTGCTATTTAAAAACAAAGATAACGTCTTTTACAAAATCGTGTTATTTCACCGTGATGTACTCTCACTATATACCAATGTAATCCATCTCACTATTTCAGTCCAGTGCAGCAAATAACTATGGGTCATGTCAGCCAATTAGAGAACCAGCTTTGTCGTTGGAGTGGAGAAGACTGGTGTGTAATTGATCCTTCCACGAAGCTTCCGCTTAGTTGGCACTGTGTAGAGGGCACTCGCAGGTGCACAATCTCCAGGCTGTATGGTGGGACCCGTAGCCATCTCTGTACTGCATAGAGTTGAAGTGAAATATTGTGTGCCACAGTGGTTTCGGAATGTGCTGTGTGAGTCAGCTTAGTTGGCATTGTCTGCATGTCTGCAGAACCTTTTGGCAAGACAGAGTGCTTTTGATAATTCAGCTGTGGTCGAAACTCACAGGCTGAGGCTGCTGTCATATGGAAGCCCCATTTTTGGCTTGGCATTGTTTGCTGTTGCCTAGCTCATTTCTACATCATTGTTAGTGTTAGCATGCACTTCTGTGCTGTCTTTGCCTAGAACTGTATCAATTTTGCCCAGCAGCAGTTCAACCGGGCCATCCATGTCTACACTGTCATGCAGTGATGTGAAACCACCATTCCTGAAAAACGGTTTGTGATTGTTGGTGGCTTGCTAGCCTTTGCACACTTACTTGAGCATGGAGAGCACTTTTGGCATGATAGTGTCTGTAACCTAACTACTAGCAAAGCACTCCTGATCAAATCATCTGGTTTTACATTTCTATTAAAGCTTAAAATAACAAGCATTCTTCATAAAAAAAAAGCATGGGTGCCTTTCAGCACTTTATTTCAGCAAGCCAAAAGCCATGCTACACAATCTCCACTTAACCCTATAGTTCTCAATTGACTAAAATGTATGGTTGCCTTATCCAAGGCTGTGCACATAGACACCAAGGAATATTAAAGGGGTCATGAACTACTTTTCCAAGTAATGATCTAATGGCCTTAGTATCGGAGTTTACTGCCTCCCGAATCGATTGCCGCAAAAGTTTCTGGAATCCGTCAAGAATCAGCGGAGTTACGGGGGTTTGGCGCACGCTGTCAGCGCTCTCTCTCTTTTCTCGTGCCGACGAGCGCACTGGAAGCTAGACAGGGAGGGATGGCACGGGGGGTAAGAAGTTACGTCAGCGCGCATCATGAAGCGCGATCGCTCTCCCGCTGTGATTCGCATGCGCGAGTGCGGCTACCGTGTAAAGTTAGCAGACTGAGGAGTGCGGCGCGGACAAGTGGCGGCACCCCGTGGCAAGAAGCGCATCTCATCTGGCTATCGGCCAATAAGCATGCTATGTCTCCGCGATGTCAACATGCAGACACCCCGCCCACCGACGAGAGTGAGAACCGCCCTCTGTTTGAAAAGAGGGCGCCTGAGGAAACGGCAACTTCGCGCTCCGCTTGTGGCCTTTACGCAGCGCGCACGACTGTAATATTTTGCAGAGCAGTTCATAGCCGTGTCAGCTTTCCGCAGGTTGTGTTTTTTCAACAAGCCCAAGGGGTGCTTCATGACCCCTTTAAGTTGTTTGCAGTACATACTATAGCTTGAATTCATTAATATCAGGGTTACAGAAATTGGAGATATGTAACAGGGGCCACCTATGGTAGTAGACAAAGAATATAACAAACTGTTCTTCACATACTTATCTCTAATTTGAATTGAGTAATACAACCAATAAATAATGCCAAGTCAAAAATTATATTCATCTATCCATCTACAAATAAATCACTTCAAGTAGACAACTGTGATAAATTGTTAAACACACTCATTTAAATACAGGACGATTATACAGGCACTTTTGATTGCAATCAAGCCTGATCTTGGTCTACACAGGAACCTTTGATTCCACCATGAGGATATAGTTAATTCATAATGTTACATCTGCACTTTGTAAGGCAGATTTGTCAAGTGCTTTGGATCCGCTTATCTGTGCCTGGTGTGTTGGATGTCACCAAGCCTGATTTGGGTTGCTGGACTGTCTAGCAGCAATCACTGTCTTTTGAAATCGAAACTGCCCATGTGACACCACTATACAATTCTCTTTGAACCACATTGCATGCATTCTACATAAATGAGAGCTCGCATCTTAGTCGTTGTCCGATTTTATAGGTTAGAGCTAATTTTGTGGCCAGTACCATTACATACTATACATATGGTGCATTGTCGGCAATATTTTCTGTACATTAAAATTTAGTTAAATTGGAGGAGCTGGAGTGGAACATAAAAGCTCAGTTTAAAAAAAATAGTAGTGACATTTCACTTTGTGAATGCGGGTCACACGTAGCCGTATGGGTGCTATTTCCTTTTCATGCATTGTGTGTAGAATGTATTATAAGTGCTTCAATTATATGTAAGTTTTGTGGTTATTCAGCGTAGAACATTCTTTCAGAGTCTTCTGTAGGTTCCTAGCCAGCGCCTTTTGCTGGTATTGTTCAGTTCATGCACAACGACCACTCCAGGGTTCGTTGACTCACACTTGGCCTGCCACCACGTACATTGTTGCTGGGTTCTTCTTGCTTGGCACTCAGCTTTTCGATCACCAGACAAAACCGGTACATCCAACATGCACGCAAAGCACATAGCAAGTGCCAGAGGAGGTCAACTCGGCACGTCTCTGCCATGACCAGACTAGAGGGGAAACTTGTGTGTGTGCAAGCGTTGCGTCTCCCCTGTAGTCCGGCCATGCCTCCTCCACTGCGATGCTTCGCCTCCTTCCTGCAGCGAGGCTGGGGACCAAAAATTCTACTTTGGGATAGGCTTCCTACTGACACTGACAATTAGGTCTTACCTAGGAAATCGATATTGAGATGGACATCTCAGTAAGCTGCACGGTGGCAACAAAATAGTGGCAGCCTGGCAGATATGGAAGGGTGGGCATGCACATAAGTTGTGGCAAAAATGATGGCCCATAGTCTGATGTCTCGGCTTCTGACAGCTGGCGGGGTCGTAAAAAATAATGGCCAAATGACTGAAGTCTTCTTGCTTTCTGCCATTTAATAGCTGGCAGTGTGGTAAAAAGCGATGGCATTATGATTAATGTCTCAGCTTCTGACAGCTGGCATTGTGGTAAAAATGATGGCCCAAAGACTTAGGTTTTGGCCTGTGCTACCTGACAGCTGGCAGCTCGTTGGCAGCTTGAAGTATGGTGATGAGCCCTCTGTGAATCGTTTGAGCTGTTTTTACCTGTCCAGTTCACTTCCATGCACCATGTGTATAACCACAAAACTTGGTAGATTTGATGTGTTACCTACCGAGCTCAAATGGCAGTTCAGGGCCCCTTTAAGGGAAATGTCACTGTAAATGCTATGGGGAGCAATTGTTTAGTAGAACATATTAGTTGTTAATATTCTTTACGAGAGAGTTGGGCAGACGAATGGTGGTCTGTAGAGTTACTAAGTGCAGATAGAAGAGGACAGCATCACGGCGAGTGGTGTGATGAAACTCGCAAATTTGCAAGCATAAGGTGGTGTCAGCTAGCGCAGTATGAGAACAGTTGGATGTTGCGGGGACAGGTATTATTGCGATAGCAATTATATGGACAGTCTCGGCTGGATTTTGCCGTCGCCGTCGCCGCCGTCATGCACCGTATATGTATAAGTATGTATATATATCTAAAAGACCCAAAGAAAAATAATCCAGAAAAATGCTTCCGAAACGCGGAACCGAACCAGGGACCTCTTGCGCCGCAGCGAGTGGCGCTATCCACTACGCCACGAAACGCAGATCCTCCACGTAGCTAACGGCGAGTGTTATATACGCACCCGTTACCGCTGGACGGACTCAGAGACGGCTGCACTTATAAGCGTTTCTTCATTACCGGCGAGATGGCGTTAGGAGCGCGACGGGCGCATTTAAAAGTCGTCGGCGAGCTCGCTCGCTTCTTCTTATACTTGCGCAGGGAGAACCTTGCCCTTCCGCTGTCTGCTCGCGCGGTTTTCTTGTGCTGAGGGGAAGAGGGTTGTTTCACGCTTTCACCGTGATGTCCGCGCTCATGTTACGGAGCGTACGACAGCCACTCGCGCTCAAGGGACGCCGCTAAACGAACAAACAGAAGATGAGCGTGAACTATCAAGTGTCACAGCTCGACACTTGAAGCACGCTAGTTTCCTTTGCTGCTTGGGCCGCTTTTGCAACACGAGCGCTGTTCAAACTGAGAGTATCCATTGGCAAGCCTCACTTCGCATAGCATTAATTTCTTGCTATCGCATTCATTGCTTCGCCCTTGCGGTGAAACTGTGACTTTTTTATCCTCCACTGAACATAATTATGCTACTGGTCATGATAATAACTTTCATAACATTGCCATTTTATAGACCTTTTCACAGGAGAGAAAAAACGCTACCATGCTGGGATGCATGTGGGAGTAAATAAGGGGGCGGGGGTGCTGACGTCACAGCCTCAGCAATGCATTTTTGGGGGGTCATGCCTATTTAGCGCAGCTCAGAGAGGATTATGGCGGCACCCAGGGAGCCGACATTGAAAAGGTCTATACTGGCACAAGTTTAGTGAAATTAAATGGAATTTTTTAAAGCATTCATGATAACAACATTTGTTCATTTTGGTTGGAATAGAGCAAGTGTAGATAGACTGAACACAGGTTCAGGCTTCATTAAGTAGGTGCACTGAATACAGATGTAGGTTGAATTAATTTTGAAAAGCATTTTCATTGTCATGAGCCAAATTAAAGCTGTATAACAAGTTTACTGCAACTGAAAGCTGGGCCACACAAAGCATTGAACTTTGTTGACACTTGAAGTAACACAATGATTGAGAGGAACAGGCATGGTATGTGTGAGGCTTTACCTTTTGGGGGAGAAGGGAAGAAGGGAGTCTTGGACTATGGTGAAACTAAGCTATATGGATGCTCTTTACCTCCTTATGTCATTTTAATAATGTACATTAGCACAACTCTATAATTTTCAGCATTGTAACCTTATTTGCAGCATTATGACTAGGGCTCTGTGTTTTTGGATAAATCCGAAAAAATCCGTTAAACACTTGCTGGTAAAATTTTTGATAATTCAGATTTATCCGAAAGACTTATTTTAGCAGTCTAGCAGTCAATATGACCCCGTCTCATAATTTATCAAAAGGGCATGTTCTAAGCAGTCATTGATACATCGGCCGGTTTGGCCGATGTAGACTTCACTACACGTCAACAGTATCTCGTAGACCACACCCATCGCACATTTAACAAATAAAGTCTTTTAGCAAGTTACGGAAATACGGTACGCAAATACGCTAAGGCAGTACGGTACGGCTCCTCCTTTCCAGGTCGTTGAGCGGCCAAAGCACAGCCAGCGGGAAAGGAGGAACGCTACCGTACTGCCTTGCCGTATTTGCGTACCATATTTCCGTAACTTGCTAAAAGACTCTAATGTCTTGTCACGCACGCAGTGAAAGATGTCAACGTAAGTAGGGCCCTAGGGAGCGCGAGACGACATATTGAGATACGGACCCCTGGAGGCACTGGAGTTTGCCAGACGACATAGAATACATAGACCTCGTAAAGTATGCTTGCGCCTATTACAACAAGCCTTAAGGTTGTAATACGCACAAGCATGGGTGTTTTGCCTTCAAGTATTTCATCTAAGATATTGGAGTATTGATTAATATAATTGTTGGGGTTTACTTGCTGGGGGTTTACGCAGGCCCCGGAAACTGAGCGCCAGTTTCGGTTTCAAGTAACATGCGCGCTCGTAGCAGTTTCCAGGTATCCTAAGATGTGGTTGAATGAAGTGATGTTGATGTGGATGTTTGCACTTATTGTCTTTCACGAGTTTTTACAATTACAGAAATTAAATTGAACTGTAAAGAACTCTTGTTTTGTTTATTTGTCTTTTTTATTTCTTATTTTGTGAATATTAAATCAGGCAAAGTGCAGGAACTGGTTGCTTGTGTTCGTAGTGCTTGCCTCCGCTCACCCTTGCCACTCGCTCAGCGATATCACAAGTTGGATCACGCTCGGTTGGCGTGCCAACTATGAATATGGGAAAGATAAGACATTTGACCTGACGTGCAGTGAATGGAACGTCGAGCAGGTCAACCGTGCATTAGACGAAGATGACTAAATCGGAGCATCACATGTTTTGCATGGCTCTGTGGTGTGTTAGCCCAGGGATTGCCAGTTCCGCAAAGGTTTTTCAGGTTTCCTAGTGACAAAGGGTGAGCACAAGTATTTGGCTCCATTATTTGAGCAGGTATTCATTTTGCATGAGTACATTAGTAAACACAGTTCTCTGCAAACCTGACTGGACTGACATAAGCGCAGTGTCGCTAGACTAATTTGTCATGACGACAACCTAACTGTTGCTGGCAAAATACATGTAATGAAAGGCTTGAATGCGCGTTGGTTCGCCTACACAGTTTGTTCATCTTTTACTTTTGGCGTGTAGTTCATATTATGTGCTCCTTCCTGTTCATGGAAATGCATATAGCCAGTTTGAAACTTTGTGGGTCTTTACTTTTGATACTGCCACTGAAATACATGTAATAGACTCACTGATGCTCTAAGGAATCATTTAAAAGGGAATGTCGCTGGAGCCAACGTTTTGACAAGAGGTCTTTTCCAGGGGCATAGGCAGAATTTTTTTTTCCGAGGGGGGGGGGGTTACCTCCTTGATCTGAAGTGGGGGCCGGGCAGGCAGATGTGGTCGAGTGTCATTTTGGGCCCTGTATGCCAAGGCAAAAAAAAAATTTCGGTGGGTGGGGGGCGTTGGGGGTGGCACAGGCCATCCCTGTTCAACGATTTCTCTTCGCTTCAAGCCTCCGTTTCCCCTAACTTCTGTCTTATATGGTAGAACATGTGCGCCGTCATAACAGACGTGATTGAGTCAAGTACGACGTGTCCTGCTTGTAATTGTTAAAATTTTCGCATTGGTTCAGATATTCTGGGTTCAATGTTTGCCCATTATGTGCTTCTTTCAGTTGTGAATGAAAGCTGCTTTTGCAGATTGACACTTTCACACTATGTGTATGTCTGTTTTTTAGTGTTAAAATATTAGTATTTAGTATTAGTATTTTAGTATTAAGTATTAAAAAAAAACATTTAAATTTTACTTGAGTTGATCAAGTTTTGTCTTACTGGGAAATTGGTCAGCTTTAGTTTGTCCACTTCACAACACACGAACAAAATTTAAGAAATGGTTAACTAAATTTTACGAATGGCCGCGTCACCCGAGCGGCCAGCGGACCTGCAAGAGAGCACGAACACTTTCCGCTTGCATGTGAAGTGGGAAAGGAGAGCTTCCGTGGCAACCTTCCTCCTCTCGGTTTTGCGCCCTTTCCCTCTATTTGCCGACCTCACAGTGACGTCATGAAAGAAATGTTTTGTTTCTGAATTATTTCTAGTTGGGATACCCGGTAGCCGCCAGTGGTGGAAGCGGCGCTGCTACAGTGTATCAGCATGCGAGAGCACGTCTTATGGGAGGTATAGGGAGTTTCCACCCCCTGGTTTATGTGCCAAAGACACAATATCATTATGAGGGACACCGTAGTGGAGGGCTCCGGAAATTTTGACCATCAGGTGTTCTTTAAGGTTCACCTAAACCTAAGTACACGGGCCTCCAACATTTATGCCCTTTCGCCTCCATTATTGAAGTATTGAGAATAACGGAAAATTAAACTCCGAATTTTGGAGGATTGGGGATTTACAAAACATAAACTCCGATAAGCACCAAAGTTCCATCAAAAAAATAAACTCCGAAAAACACCCTTCGAATTTCAAAAAAAAATAAACTCCAAAAACACAGAGCCCTAATTATAACATGAAGGGTGACCCTTCACTGTGTCTACTATCACGGTCAAGTTGTTTGAAGTTTTTGCTTGTTTCAAATATGTCTCTGTTGTGCCTTTGTGTTCAGATAAAATTGCCTAGTCACATAGAGTAAAAATTCTTTGTTTACATCAGCCAGTAAGCACTTTAGGGTCTTTAATCTTCACAGAAATGTTATCACACAGGAGCTTTCACGCTCTGCTTCTATTGGCGAAGCAACCACGGCTGCCAAGAAAGGAACCCATGTCGTCAGTCTCTGCAGCAGAATGCCATAGTCACAACTGCACCAGTTCCTGCGCAAAAAAATGTGGCCGATGAAAATAAGTTTGCATCATATATAGGCCACCAGCACTACAACCTAGAATTTATGAAGCACAAGGCCGACATTCACTATGGACTAATAAACCATCTGTCTCTATTAGAAAAGTGCAGAGATAAATTTTAAAAAGTGTTCTGCCAGTTTAGCCTTATTGAGTGCTGTTCTTTAGTGTCCTTTCAAGGAACTTCTCACAAAGCAGTGCCATAGTGCAGAACAGCTAACATAGGCATCATGTTCTTTTTTTTTTTTTCCCCCTCATTTGCGTGTTAATCCTTGGTGATGGCACATACTATAAGAATTTAAATATTAGTGTGATGCTTCCATGCAGTCACACTTGCAGAAATTGTATCTTTTTAATGTAAATACTCTATGTTAGCTTACATTCATCTGCTGTACAGCAGCTAATGTGTGTTGCAATATTTTTTTTCAGGTATAGTACACCTGAAAGGTACATCATCGAGCCAGCAAATTCATCAGATAAGAGCCTTGTTATTGACAGGGTGTCCCGGGAGATCTCCCTGTCGGGTAAGCCTGTGTATGCATGTTACCATGCTTCCTTCCATATGTATGAACTGAAATGCAGGCTTTCTAAACTGATCGACCATAGTCTGCTTTGTTGCAGTCGGCTACAGTAAAGTTGTGTACAACCTAATGGGAATTTTGAACTCATGTATTTGAAAAAAGAAGTGGCTCATATGAGAGTGAATATGCAGTGTCTGGCTCGCTAGTTGGCAGAGGTACATGCTCACTCACAGCAAGTTTACCTGCGTAAGTGCAGAGCACACATGTAAAGAAAAGCTTGCTCACTGCCATAAAGTTTTCAATTGAAATTGGAGAGCCCGACCATGGACCATACTTGTATGAATTCTATTTCTTTTAGTGCCCTTTTTAATTGGCTTTTAAATCACTGCTGTATGGCACAGGTCATGATTGGTGCCAGGCTTGTGCATCAAGTTTTGAATTAATGAGGCATGGGGGAATTTCAGGATCGGAATGATGAAAGTTATGGCCCATAAAAATGTACAGACGCCAATGAGACCTTCGGTTAGGATTGAGTTACCCCCCATAATCAAATTAACTAGGGCCAAATGAATGGAAGTATTGTATATGAATTCAGCACATAAAAATGTTACATAGAGCAGTGTAAATTTATTAAAATCAACTTATTCCTTAGAAAGTCTCCTTTCTAATCACGTGGAAAATAATTGCCTTTTTTTTTTCTTCTTTCCCTTAGCTAAGCCTGACATTCCTCCACATGCTGTAAAGAGAACAATTTATGGCATTGTTGGCATTATACATCTGCTTGCAGGTAAGCATTTACTTCACCATTGATGTCCTAGCTGTCATCACAGGGCCCAATTTTCTTGCAACAGCCTAGGAAAAATTTTGGGCTTTTTCTGTATGCACTTGAAGGATGTAGACACTGATTTACTGTGATTTTCATCATTTTTACCTGCTGTGTGTTTCAGGCCCATACTTGATTGTGATTGTTGAACGCCGAAGAGTTGGTGATATCAATGGCCAAGTGGTATGGCGAATAAAAGCAACTGAAGCATATTCCTTCACAAGAACATCACTGCATCTTACAGAGCAGCAGGCATGAATCATTTGATAATTCATTTTATCAATTTAAAGGTTTTTGAGAATGACTTGAGGCTCTTTGCTGCTCACCTGCTCATGTGGCTTTTGTCACCTTGAGCTTTACGGCCTAAACAGTCCTGTTTTATTGTTGCTTGCAGCTTTTGCTGTAATTAAGTGCATTAATGTTTTGCCTTTGCAGAACCAGTACAACAGGCAGTACACTGCCATGGTCCAAGCTGTGTTGAGCACGCCAAACTTCTACTACTCCACTACTTATGACTTGAGCCACTCTCTGCAAAAACTGTACAACACAACACCTGACTTTCTTCAGATGGGGCTCATGGAACGAGTAAGTGTGCAATGTGGCCAAGCCAAGTACAAATTCGTGCTACTGGGTTTAATATTGATGGCATGTACTAATTCAATCAAGATTGAAAATGTTTAGGCACGGTTGTTCATCAATTTTGTTTGGTATTCTGGTTTCCTCATTTTTGTCTGCTGACAGCTGAGATCATCTTTTAATAGTAACGCTTATTGCATACAATTAGACTGAGCAAGTAATTAGGAAACAAAGCAACTTGAAAGTAAAGGCGGGGGGGGGGGGGGGGGCAGTGATAAGGGAGCAGGTGTGCCACCTTCAAAGATTCTTCCTTAAGGAGAAATGTGTGCATGAACAGCAGCAACAAATACCTTTTTGGAGACGAGAAAGAAGATTTTCTTTTGGTTTGCATTGAACTCCTGTTAATTGGGCAAAAGAAAAATTAAAACAAACCCAAGGTCTATGATAAAATCCAGCTGAAATGTTGAAGCTTTCCATTAGTCAATCAAGAATCACCGCAAAATTAAAATTGTACTAGTTGGAGGTTTGAGAATAAATACCATTTATTAAAGCAATGTGTAGAGGTGGTACAGCTGCACCAATTATGCTAAAGTGCTACATGTACCACTTACTGCACCAAGCTGTGCCAAAGCTGTAAAAATTCGACTTGCGCCCTAGTTGCTACATAATGCTAAGCAAGACCACGAAGAGTTCACATTAAGGCCACCTTTAGAAGGAAGCAGCAGTTATTGTTTAATACCCTGTAGTTCTTTAACTTCGTCTTCAATGAAAGCGGAAAAGAACAAAGTGCATAGAGGTTCATGCCAACCTAGAATGTTATGCGTGAAAGCACTGGCACTGGAAATGTGATCACCACAAATGACCATTTTTGCCATGGCCATTTTTGCATCAACAACGCCGAAAGCAGCAAGTGCAGGCCATTGACTGCATGAATGCTGGACTGCTCGGCATTAGCTGTGCCCATTGGGGAATGATAGCATGCTTGTAAATGTTTTGAGTTATTGAGAGACTGTCTGCATGTCGCGTGCAAAGCAACCATCTAGCCAAATGTGAACAGAGCTGCAGGTCTGCTCTCGTCGGTGTCACACAACGTGGTGTGCCAATGCGTGGTGTGCAAAAATTCCCGTACAGTATGCTAGGGCTGAGTCAGAAAGCCTGAGCATGCCACAGAAAAAAGAAATCAAAATAAAAACTTGCCAGCATGTGCCATAGCATCAGACACGATAAGTTGTGGGAGGAGAATGGCAATTTCTCTTGGAAGCAACTGGGGAGTCTTGTACATTTGTGTTTTTAAATTCCAAGAGTTTTTCTCCAAATTAATATCTGCCTCTGTGACGGGACCCAGGATGGTGTTCTGGTAAATTATGCAAACTGCAGTTATTGGGAGTTGTGTATGTGATAGACACAAGAACGCTGCACACAGCGGTGTTTTGTCCTTCTGAAGTTGAAATTGCAGGAGTTGATCTTAAGAAGGAAGGAACATTGTGAAAATTGTTTGAAAGTTGCTAGAAATGTCCTCCCCAACCACACCTGCTCCTAATAACCTGCTACAAAATGATTTATCAGCTCCAAAAATTGCTCCAAAATTCATTTCATTTATCCCAACTTTGAATAGATGGGGTTTTATTATTATTACTTTCTTTTTTTTTTTTAGTGGTTCAGATATTCTTGCATGTTTTCTGGAACTGAAATGTCTTTTTGAATGGTCACAAAATATACTGTATTGTGAATCATGTATGATACGCAACAGTACTGGCTCATAAAATCACAATCTGTGTTTCTTCCCAAAAGGGTAGCTTGTTTTTGTATTATCTGGCCTAAAGAAATGCTTGACTAATCGTTTAAGGGAAAATAAAAATTAGTCCAGTTAAGGGTTATTGTGAGCAGTTGTACACATCGAGGATTAATGCGACAAAATTTCAGAAATGAGCCCACCCATCACAGCATACTTCTAATATGCAGAGACACAGCTTTAGCTGAAAATTGACACAGGCTTTGGTGTTACTGTGTGCTGGGTTTATGGTAATTTGTTAGTTTCCATGCATTCACTTGCCAGCATGTAATGACGACAATTATGAGTAAACATTATGCAAGAATACAAGCAAGAATTTGCAACGAGGATGGCTTGGTGGGCTAGTTGGTATTGCATCTTGGTATTGCATCAGTGCTGTGTCTTGTGTTTTCTTTTCTTCCTTTGGCCCTCTCTGTGTATGCTGTAACATTTCCAAAAATTTGCAAGTAACAGCTTATTTCATCACCTTCTAGTAAATCATATTTCATGTCTGCTCATTTAGCAGTTGCTTAGCAGGAAATTAGACTGCTGTATATTTTTTTTAAATCTAGTTACTTTCATGTGTGTGAGTTGGCGTATTTGTCTTCATCAACAGGCAGATCAGAGATTTGTGTGGAACCACCATTTGATGAGTGAGTTCAGCAACCAAGTAGAGGTACGTTGGATTCACCAATAGTGTTTGAATGTCACTTACAGATTGATCTTTTTTCACTCTGCTGCAGCTTCGGAAGTTCTGCCTTCCAATTATTCATGGATGTATCCTTACACCTTGTGAGCAATGCTGTCGCCTGTGCTTTTCTTTTCAACTTTTTGTGTGGCATGTTGTAGCAATACGTTATCGGTTAGGAAAACAACGCAGGTGGGGTTGTAGTATATGTTTAGTGCAGATTACAACTTTTACAGTGTGCTTCTGTGCTGTACAGTACTCAAAAGTCTTGTCTGATAGCCATTATATTGAGGAGCAAATGCACCTTTATATCACTTGAAACAGGTTTTATTAACTGAATTTAATCGTGCGAGACCTTGATGTGAGGAGTAAATTACCTCTTGGGTTGCAAAAATGCAAGAAGAAATTGAATTACATTAGTTTTCAGCTGTGTCTTTCTAACTTCAGCAATGCAGGCAATTCCCAAAGTGATGGTCCTTGACTAACCTGCAGTTGTGTACATCAAGCCATGTGCCATCAATGGTCATGGTTTCACATTTGCACTCATTTCACGCCGCAGTTGCTATAGAGCAGGCACGCGCATGTTCATGAGGGGCTTGGACAGCGAAGGTCATGCCGCAAATTTTGTTGAAACTGAGCAGATCCTAGAAGGCGACACTGCACGGAGCTCATTTGTTCAGGTAGGACATCTGCACCACCTTTTTGTTGTCATTAATATATGCACCTCATATTTTACAGTATTGTAAATGTCTTGTTTTTAATAGCAGCTAGCGAAATTTTGTGAAGTTTTTGTGAATGGGAAAAATCTATTTCCCCTTTATTTATGCATCTAAAAATTATTTGAAGGTGTCCTGGACCACCCTTCATGCTTGATGAAAAAACACTTACTGCGGAAAGCAGACACTGCTGTGAACAGCTCAGCCAAGTCTTGCAGTCGTGCACGACGATAAGAGTTTACAAGCAGAGCACGAGGTTTCCACTTTCTCAAGTGCCCTCTCCTCGCAGAAAGGCCCATCTTTATTCTCATTGGAGGGGCCGGCGCCAGCTCTATTTCATCTTGGAGTAGTTTGCTGCTATTGGCCGTTAGCTGACATAAATCAAGAGTGGTGTTTGGATCAGATACACTTCTTGCCATCGAGTGCCGCCACTGCACTCTGTAGTGTGCTAAAATTACTCGGTAGCAAAACTCGCTCACACCGGAGTCACACTGGGTGTGAGCTAATGTATTTCATGACACACTCTCCAAGTTCATGATGCGTGCTGATGTAGCTTCTTGCCTCTTTGTCATCCCCTCCCTGTGTAGCTTCTGTTGTGCTCATTGGGATGAAAGAAGAGAAAAAGCTCTTGAAGCGTGTCACAAGTTTCTGAACTCCACACAGTCGTGACAGATTTGAAAAATTTTTGCAGCAATCTATTCATGAGAGTATATATACTGATACTGAGCTACGTTTGATGATTACTTGAAAAAAGTGTTTCAGGACCCCTTTAAGAAGAGCTGATTTAGAGCTTAGTCAAAGTCTTAGTAAAACCTTTTTACTGAGCAATCAGGCTTTTTTTTATTTTGACTTATCTTGCTTGTATTTACAGATATTTATTGTTTTGGTATATGATTTTTTCCACTTCTTCTTGCAATATGAAGAGTAACATACAATAAATTTAAAGGATTTGGCTAAGTGATACATTAGACATAAGTGGGGCCTTGGTTCAGCACTCATTTATGAGGCAATTTAATTAAGATGTAATTAAAGAGGAGGCTTAGCAAATCCATATATCATGTAACTTTTTTGCTATAGTCTGTCAACCTTGCTTTCAGACACGGGGCTCAATTCCTTTGTTTTGGTCTCAATTGCCTAATCTGAGGTACAAGCCTCCTCCAACCCTGACTGCTGGGCTCAACAATGTAAGTGTTGTGCTGCTCTTTATTTTGCACATGAAGGTGTTTTTTCTTATGGCAGTATCTAAACCCTAGTCTTTGATCTTTTCAGCTTGAAGCATTCCAGAAACATTTTGACAATCAGATTTATACATATGGAAATCAAGTAATAATCAATCTGGTGAGTGGGAATAGTTTGTTTTGTAATAATGGTTGACAGAGAACTAAAGAGATGAAAGAAGTGATTTCTGTGTTGCTGCCGGTTAATATTTTTTGATAATAGCAAGGGTGCCTTGCACAACGAGAGTATGTTTGTAGCCACTGGCCATCTCAATTTTAAATGTATGAATGGAATGAGCAGTTTTGAGTGTATGCATGAAATAAGGAGTTTTTAATACATAATCATGTCTGGATGATGTATAAGATGTGTAAAATTCTTACATTTTTTCTAGCTGCATGCACAGGAAAGGCACATACGTGAGAAAGTCATAGTAGTGTAGTCCAATTAAAATCACAAAACCAGAAAAACTTATGAACTTGACCAAAAAGCCTCTTCCCTTGCCATAAATGTAATGATCAGTGCGTTAAGGCTTTACTGTACACTTTTTGCAGTCTTAACAAGCTCCAAAGACTACATGTTCACTTGTCTTGTGTGAAAATGATTTGCATAGCGCAGAAATTGTAGAAACTGTGTGAAATAGAAGGTTTTTAATGAACAAGCAAAAAAAAAAAGTTGGTTTCATGTGAGTACATCAAAACGAAGTAATTGAAAGCCTGTCATTCTTTCCAGCAAATGAAGCTTGACATTTGTTGTGTCCATTGATTGCATCTATCTACTTCTTGCATATTTGCATACTTGTGCAACAGTCTTTTAGACATGTCCAGCTCTGTGTGGCAGCACACCTTCACTGGCCATTAAAGGGCTAATTATAATTAGATAAATGCTGAAATATAATTAAAACAGTTTTAATTATCTTTGTGGGTGGCTAATGCAAATTAGCATTATTGAACCTATTTTTTACATTGTCTAGCTGAGCCATGAATTCTTCAACAGCAAGCAGTTTAGTGTTTTACAAACCAGCAAGAGAAATACAGTATATTTGACATCGAGCTGTTGGTCATATGGTACTCACCCGATGAGAAAATCGGAAAAGTGAATGATGGACCACTCTTCATTGAATTCACAATTCAAAAGAAGTTCAGTGCACTGTTTCATCATTTCATGTTTTCGTTTGTTACGCAGCATTAACCCTTTCAGGCGCCACCGATGAAGAACTGTCTGTAAATGTGTCAAACTCACACAACATTATTTCAGGCCACTCAATATTTCATTGCAACAAAAATAATCTCATAATACGTTGATTTATGTGTTTTATAGTAATTAATCTTACTTAAATTGTAATTGAATATCCAGTTATACTGAAGTCATTCAGGTTCTGTTTATGCATAAATAAAATCAAATTTTATGCTAGAAATACTGTGCAATTTGGTTTTAGATTACAATCATTTCGAACAGAGAAAAAGTACACGTTTGGTTTGGCTCGCAGAAAGTAGCACATCGAACAACTCGTCGAACATAGTAGAGCATTCAGCAAAGTGATCATGCACAACAGCACAATTCAAAATGAAGTTAAATGGAGAGACATTTATTATGTAAGGGGTTCAATTCATGCAAACCAGAATGTATCTTGCTCTTTCTTGGCCCCTAGTCGACACAACTAGCCAAAACAAGTTGTGTACACAATTGTGTACAAAGCGCCTCAAAGGGTTAACAAGGAGCACTGGTCTTACTTGTTTTATAGCGTCATAGCTTCATGATATTCATGCAGTCATCTGTTTGTTTTCTTGATAGAAAAGCTTTTTCCTTAATGCAGGTTTTTCTCAGAATTCATTCAGTTAAGCTGTTCCAACCACATCAAAAGATTCAGTGCTTGTGGCACATTTCATCATTGGCTTTAGCGTGTTATGAGACATTGAGGGAGCCTAAAATAACAGAGAGCTGAGCTAGTTGGTAAGTATTCATGTTAAAGAGATGGCGTGCAAACACAGACACAAGAGAGAAGTCAAGACACCACAAACGCCGACTGACAACTGAAAAGGCGCACAACAGCGGAAAAGAAAGAAGGCACGAAAACTTATCTGCACGTGCCCGAGCAATAGGCGAACCTATCAATCCAGCACGCATGGTGGTCAACGTGATAGATAACTATTCAGACACTTGATTTCTTCTCTATGCAGCTTAATCGATAGTTGGCTCATGCATGCACTACCACTATTATCGATATGCCAGGCCTCAACCATTAAGCGTGTTTCTTCATTCCTGTGCCGGTACAAAATCTCGCATTCATCAAATTTTGGCGTGCACTTACACTCTAGACAATGTAAAGATGTAAAGAGTTGAGGGAGCATTTCTTTCATTCTTGCAAGGCTGATGTGGGGAACAAAAAAAATTTTTTAGGTGTTCTCTGGGTACATATTTTTGCAACCTTTCTTTTTGGCCTTTGCTTGCTATTTAAAGATAAGTGAAAAAGTGGTAGAGAGCAGTGCATTCCCAACATTTATTTCCTAATTTTAGCTGATACGCTTAAAAATAGCTTCTCATGCACTGCTGCCATATCTTTTCTTCTTTACCACAGCGTGTAGCTAATGGAGAATTGGCCTATTTTAAAATCGCTACATTATAAACTAGACTGGTATGTTTTTCGCATCTCAGGTAAAAGTGTGTTACCATACAAGACACGATCGCTGAACTGAGCTGTAGCAGACGATGGCTGCTCAAACATCCCAGCTCTCTCCAGATATATTCCAGCATCCTCTTTGTTGGTAAATTTGCAGTAGGTTCACATTGAGGAACAAGAGTTCTGGAAACGCTTTCTCCTGTCTGTAATGCAATCGCAGTTGCCACTTAGGCGGTAGAGACTCAAGGAGCTGTTTACAGAAACCTGTTAACAAGAGTGATATCGAAGTAAAATCTGACTGATTGATGATTGAGATAATCAAGCAGTTTTGTTTGAAAATTTGTATCGGTGTGTCCTTGGAAGATGTCCATAAATAGAAAAATTGCACATATTTTGGAAGTATAGATTTTCTTTTCAGCTATGAAGGATTTCAAAAAACTGACTGCCATATGCAATACATTATATATATGTATAATTACATGTTATGTCATTGTAAGTTGATTAAAGTGTGTGTGTGTGTGTGTGTGTGTGCGTGCGCGTGCGTGCGTGCGTGTGTGTGTGTGTGTAATTCTGTCTGTAGCATTATAATACCACTTGCCTTTTGTGTTCGTGTTTCACTACTGTCATACTTTCATTGGTGTTTTGTAATGCTTATTGAGCATCATGTGAGGCTTTGTCTTTCTTCTTTGCCATATTTCAGTGTTCTCTACTTTTGTCGATGGAGGCAAAAATGTTTGAGGCCCGTGTACTTAGATTTAGGTGCACGTTAAAGAACCCCAGGTGGTCGAAATTTCCGGAGCCCTCCACTACGGTGTCTCTCACAATCATATCGTGGTTTTGGGACGTTAAACCCCAGATATTATTATTATTATTAGTGTTCTCTACTTTGTAGCATCCTTTCTCAATGCTATTTTAGGTATTGTCACAGGAGTGTAGATTTTTCTTTCTTTCTTTTTGTTACACTTTAATTTTTACAGATTGACCAGAAGGGCCCTGAGAAGACATTAGGAAGACAGCTGCAAGAAGTTGTGAACCTTGCCAATAACCCGAAAATCAAGTGGGTCTAGAGAAATAACCTCAACTTCTAATCTTCTGCCTTGAGCACAGCGCTGCACATGTTTCTCATGTGTAGTGATGTATTAACTGTATGGTCCGAATTCAGGCTGAAACATTCAGAATGAAATGCTTGTGTATCTTTGTATCAAGTAAAGTTGATTTGTGACTGTTCAGACTTGGTCACTTTATAGTGTAAAACTACAGTTGAGTCGAAGCTAGAAAACTTTTGTTTGCCCTCTTTTGCACCTTACTGTGGCATTGCGCAGTGGCTCAATAGCTGTTGTGTTCTGCTTCTAAATGCAAGTTTGCACTTTGAATTCCCATCTATGACAGTGGTGCTTTGTTGGTAATGGAAGGCAGAAACGCCGGTGTACATGATGGTATAGCATACATTTTCTTTTTTCTTTTGCATCATGTTCTCTATTAATTTCTTTTTTCCTCTTTTCTAACATCTGTTTTAGAAATTTAATCATACTTTTGTAATCATGTATGAAAACGTTAATGTATTTTGTATAAGTGTGCATCAAGTTGCTTTAAAAGAATGTCTTATTACAGGAAAAGAAACACAGTGTGATGTTTCCAAAGTATGATGAAGTGTTTTTGGAATGAACTTTGGCCAAGTTGTCCGTCATTCATTCCTATTTCTCTGGCAGGTATGAGGCCTTTGACTTTCATCACGAATGCAAGAAGATGCAATGGGATCGCCTCTCCATACTAATGGACAGGATTTCTCAGGACCAAGATGCTTTCGGGTGAGCCGTTAACATGTCTTTCTTTTGCATTTTTTTCTGTATATATTACCCATTTATTAAAATCTTATTACACCTCTCATGGATTCATTACAGGTACTTCATGATGCTTTATGATAGCTCAGTACCTAGTCTACAGACTGGGGTGTTTCGCACAAATTGTATTGACTGCTTGGACCGGACAAATGTTGTGCAGTCACTTCTTGCGAGGCGAAGTCTTGAACAACAGCTTCTGGTAGGCCTGTTTTCTATCTTCAACTGTTTTTATATCTCATCATGAGGAGCTTAGTGCATTCAGTGCCATATTTACAATTTTTTTGCTGAGAATGAACACCTTGTGTCTGTGATACTGCAAGAAGTTTTATGTGAAATGCGAAGTCATTTAGAAAATTTTGCTCAGCAAGAATTGATCAGCCTAACAAAATCATTGTGGTGTTCCCGAGGCTTCTTTATTTTTCAGGGATGCAGGAAAACATCTTCAACCTGACGTTATTCGAACCATTTTTCAACATATCTTAAAATATATCTGAAAGGAATTACACAGAACCAAAGGAAATGAATGAGGAGGGCGGGGGAATAAAAGCTATTTACGTAGGTGTGTCATCTTGCATAGGTTCTTGTTTTAGAGCAGGTATATAGAGGGTGCCCCTACTAACTGTAGCCAGAGTTACACACTTATCACTATGCCTACACACTATGCCTACACACTTATCACGGCGCAACCAAATGCATTTTGCCAACTATTCCGTGGAGTGCGTCGCACTATTTCTTGTGTTCTGCTTAATTGCTTAATTAGGTAAGAATAATTAACTTCTAAAGCAATGAAGCTGGGCAGAAAATTCCAATGAGAAAGTTGTAGATCAGTTTGCAAAATGTCCAGTTAGGCAGTTTCCAACTCTCTATCTATTAACTATTAGTGTTTTTCTGCTTCCTGCAGATGACCACGAAGTAAAAAAAAAATACCATGTGACATGCCCGCTTGCGTACCGTAGTTGCATTGCTCCCAACGTTCCGCCTGCAAACGATAATAGCATTCGGCCATGTGTGCTGTGGCTTAAAAGTCGGCAGGGCGGTAACGATGGTGGCGGATGTGGGACGATGAACCTGTTTGCTAGCGCCTGCACAAGCGATAACCACTGTGTCTACTTATCGCTAGAGGCCGGATTTTTAGGCATTATAAAAAAGATCATTTTAGGCGCCAAAAACAGGCAAGCAAAACAACGTTTTAGGCCTCCAATATCGTAAATACAAGCTCAATAACTTTTCACATAAATGCAAATAATTTCAAACGAAGACATGCACAACCTCTGTCTACGACAGCAAAAGAAAAATGTTATTGTTTAAATTGGCACAAAGGTGCCAACAGTTGAACATAGCCGTGCAAGTTTGCTCTGTCCCGCATGGTTCACAGTACACGGTCTCTCCAGTGTTCTGCACGGTGAGTCAAGTGTCCAGTATCAAATCAACACATTCCTGGATGTCTTTTCAGCATGACTGAGAAGGGCAGAGCAGCCTGAGCATTTAGCCAAATCTCTAGAAGACCAGAAGGGAGGAATTCCTCCTATTGGCCGGGTTGAATCTTGTAGAGGCAATTTCTGCCCTGGCAGTGAACCGCTTGAGAGGGGAGGCCCTCTCCCACTTACAAATGCATGCACAAACACACACAAAGTGTGGTGCAACCTCCTCCGAAAAAAATTGCTGGCTACGCTACTGCAGTGAACAGCTTAAAAAGTAAATTACAAGTGAAACAAAAGCCACATGCACATCACATTTTCCTTTCGTTTTTTTGCTCTTCACTCTCCTTTCTCCTGACAGCTCTCTGCGGTTTAGCTTTCGCCAACCGCTCGCTCCATGTCAGCGCGGCAGCGAATGCTCGCCGGCGTGTCCCATTCCACTGCTGCTAGCGATTGTTTCTGGGAGTAAGTAAAATGGAGGACTAGGTTGAACCCCATAGTTCCTAACAGTCAATCTTGCACAGTAACATGAATAACGGTCTCAAGGTGTACCTGGGAGCGAAACTTGAGGCTAAGTAGTTTTCATATAAGTACCAATTTCGAAAATAGGCATTTATAGGTACTTGTAGGCATTTAGGCACAAACTTCAAAAATAGTCGTTTACAGGCACTATAAAAACACTGTAAAAGCTCTTCTTAACCTCTAATTCATGCTCATACATCAAAATGGTGCGATAGGAGCGCAAGGAACAAAATGGGCATTTGCCTAAAATCCGGTCTCTACTTATCGCTGTCATAAACCACAGCCAGGGAAGCATATCATTTGTATGCAGAACGTTAGGGAGCACAGCAGTATGGTGCGCGAGCCGGCGTGTCACGTGGTAGGTTTTTTTTTTTTTTTTTTTTTTTCGTGGGCATGTGAAGTAAGTGGAAAAACACAAATACTTAATAGATAAAAAGTTAGAAACTGTCTAATTGGGCGTTTTGCAAACCAATCTAAAACTTTCTAATTGAAATTTTTGCCCAGCTTTGGTGCTGTAGTAAATTAATCTTACTTAATTGACCAATTAATCAGAACACTAAAAAGTGTGACTTACTCCATACAATAGTGAGCAGCATGCATTTGGCAGCATCATCATAAAGTGCGTAGGCATACTTTTAAACTCTAGCTAGAGTTAGCTAGGGCACCCTGTAGAATCGTGGTCTCAATCGAACAGTCGTAACGTCCCCTTGGGGATCTCAAGTACAGTATTGTACCACTTTGATACTGAAAACAGTTACTGACACTTCTGATATATTGAACACTGCACCCCTGGAAGTGACTTTCTCCTAATGGTGCCACGATCACTTCTTTCGTCATTGGAAACATTAAAACGACACTGTTTTTGCTGTTGCTGTCAACAAGGCATTGAATCTGAAGGTACTAATTGCGTGCAACAGAGGTAAAGTGGCCAAGGTGCTAGTTTAAAAAATATAAATGTATCCATATTGTGATCCCCCTTCAGATTTCATATGTATCCAGGTTCAGCTACACAGTTATTTCGTACACTCGTCATTTCCCTTGCCCTCATTTTACTGTGCCATGGGAAATGGTCACTTCGGTCAGTAGCTTTTCAATACACCGGAAAGTATTGACTTCAGAATTTCTGTACAGGCAACCACTAAATGAAGAGCACACTTTTATCTATTGTCAGCTTAGTCAACTTTTGGCACATCAAGGAATCCTCAAAAGTAAAGGATTTCTACAGTAGGCATAATGTCAACTGGCCTCCAGTGCCTCTCGCACTTTCGAAGTCTGATGTAAAATGCGCTCATTAACTGACTTGACTGTGCAATATATTGAGGTTGTAGAATATTTGGGACTTGGCAAACTTTGTTGGAAGAACCGGGGGAGGGGCCAGTTGGTTGTGCATAGTGAAATTTCCAGTGTACTACTAAGATGCGAAAGATGGCGTAGAAAGAATTGGATCGGATCTCTCTTGATGTGTTTCTTGTGCATGTGTGAATGTCTTTTACCACTTTCCTTGTCTGCATATATTTTGTCATGATTTTGTAAAAATAAACAGTTGTTAGTTCGCGCTTGTTTTGTCCCCTGTGGTTCTTTCTACTTTGTCTTTCGTATCTTAGTAGAGCGCTGAAAATTTCACGAAGTCTCTTGGTTTGCCGAATTTTCTTCCACTCCGATATTTGCGCTGCTTTATTTCAGTACATGTACAAGCCACAAATGTATGGCTGTTTTTGCACAAAGAAATAATGAGGGAAGGGGTCAAGGGGAGAGCAAAGAAGTTGCTCGTTATTTTGCTCATTATTTCTTTGCGCAGAAACAGCAATACATTTGTGGCTTGTACATGACCAGACTAGCGCAGCAATGTGTAGTTCTAGTTCACTTCAGTAGGGGTGTGAAATAGCAAATTGTGAGACTGTGCTGAATATGAATGCCACGTGGGAATCGGATATGACATATCTTTTTAATAATGTGCAACCTTTTTATGCTAGTGAGGAGCTCCTAAGCCACCCTCTGCTTATAGGCAAGCAAGGCATTTCCTTCTCATCTTCATGACCCTCCACATTTGCACTCTCATCTCCTTGCCACATATCTATTTCTCCAGTAGGCATTATCAACATCAAGTTGGCATGCTTTTCTTGTTAGCTTTCGGTTACTAGCTCCCAGTGCCTTGTGGTTTCACATGTGATTTCAGCCACATAAGTACATAGTGCTAGACTTGCTACAGTACAGCGATGAAATTGGTTGATGTCATAGTTGGTTGTGCTACTGTTATATCACTGTTATATCAATTTTTATATCATGTAAGCATACTGGAATTTAAGTTGAATTTGACGAGTTGGGTTCTCCAAGTGTATTATAAATGTATTATGCTCTTCTAAATAACTTTTGTGCCACTGTGGTTGCTCTGGTAAAAGGTACTTGATTTTGGCTTCACTTTTATGTTTGATTTTGGACAATTGACAATGTGAAGTGTTTGAGAACTACATTGGGAAAATATCTAGCTGGTGAATAGAGTTAATATTCAGAAGTTCCAAAATATTCACACGCTCCTGCTCACTATCGTTGTGCAACACATAAGAAATCCTTCAAGACATATGGTGTTATTCATCCGGACAATGGCACGCACTTGTTTTCAGACTAGTATAGACTTGGCAAGCAGTTTAATTTTCTACTACCTTGACATAAAGACCGTGGTGCTGGCATTACTATAAATATGGCATACAGCACACAGTCGCTGTCGCTGCAATTCAAGGTGCATGGGTAAACCTGATATCTTTAGGGAAATCCTAGCGGAGCATGCTAATTGAACCTGAGGAAGGTAGTGGGTGGTTTCTACCATCAAGTCATTGCTTTAAAAACCCTAAAGAAGGCAAAAGAGAAACCTGAAGCTTGTTACAAGGAGCCATAACAAGTGATTTTGGCATGACTGAGGGATGTTTTCCTGTTTTTCACAATTATGGAGTACAGGCTTTCCTACATAGCACATGGCCATCAGCTCATTTATCACTTTCACTAAAGCCTGTGTATTGTATATACTTTTTTCGTGTGGTTTAAGTTAGAAAAGAGGAAAACCACTGGCACGGCAAATATCATCTGTGCTTTATATTACTCCAAGTTCTTTTAAGTGAAATCTTGTGTTTTTTTATCATGCTTTTTTTTAAGCACTTTTGTCAAATTTCATGTAAAGCTTCTAAATATAACTCAATGAGCAAGTGCTACTTTGCCTTCGTTTTTAATACCATAACTATTTCATCATACAAAGTACTAATAGACAGTAAGGACGGACAAAAAGGGTGGTAATTTTTATGTTGAAATGTAGATATAATAAGGTACGTGAACATTTATGACATGTAAACATTGTAGTTGCCTGGACAATTATATTGTAGTGCCGGGAATGGGAACGTGAATGTCCGTTCATGTATAATATTTGTACTGTGTTACGGTTATTGACACCTTGACAGTACAAACTATTATACAAGAGGAGTAGCCGGAGCAACACCTAGGTGCCAACCTCTCCTTAAAAGCATTTAATAAACAAAAATTAAGGTAAAGGCAAATGAAAGTGTATAAAAAGATAATTTGCCTCTGGTGGCAGCCATGCTCTTGTCTTCTGCATTTTGCATGCAGTGCTTTACCAACTGATGTGGTGCCTGTTGTTAAAATATGTTATACGTTTTTTTCTTTGGTTGAGAGTGATGCAGGTTAACCCTGCCGGAGCAAATCTTGCGCTACTTGCAAATGTTTTTAGAAGTACACTCTCAATTCAAGATTGTAGAAAATTATTTAAAAATAGTAGTACTTCTAAAATTTGCCCATAAATTGCCAGCCTTCCTGTCCCCTACTTTGGTGTATGCAGCAAAAAAATAAATGAATGGAAGGAAAATTACTTGCACTTTTCATGTCCACACAGTGAAACGCAAAACCTAAATGAGGTTTACACAGTTTACTTGATGCATGTTCCTCGAGCTGTGTCGTGGTTAGCAACATTTGTCGGCTACAAGCCTTGAAGCTTGACTTGTCGCCGTTGCCTATACTTGCTGCACTATTTGACAACATTAAAGATTTAATGCTGTGTAAAGGAAGGTATGTAAAGAAACTGCTAAAAACTACTTATAAGTAAATATGGACGATTATCCGCACATTATTGGCTACCGCAACGTTTTTTTAAACCCCGATGTAATTTGGGTGCCATGTGTGAAAATGCTGTGACTTCTCTTAAAATTGTTTTTGAACAGGCAAGATTGTCATTGTCCTTAGTGGTTTATTTTTAAACATGCCTCCTTTCCCTCTAGCGAATGGGTATCCTTGCGCCTGGAGAGACCATAAAGCAGCATCCTGGTTTTGAGGCCCTCTACAAGAATGGTAAAAAAAGCTAGCTTCGCTATGTTTCGAAACTTGCTGCTCTGCTAATTTATCTTTAATATTGCAGTCTGGGCAGACAATGGCGACTTCTGCAGCATCCAGTATGCAGGCACTGGAGCCCTCAAGACTGACTATACGAGGCAAGCCTGATGACATTGCACTAGCAGGGTGTTGAGATAGTTTTCATACACTCTCTGCTGCATATTGAAAATAACAAATGCATATTGGGAGATTTTAAAAAACTAATGACAATGTGACACATCAGCATGGAGAGTAATAATGTAAAATGAAATACAGTAACTGTATTTCAGAGAGTTGTGCTATCAGGTTTGACTGCAAGTTCAACATATAGCTCTATCTGATTGCCTGTTAATTAGTGTTCTTTCTTTCATCAGAAGGCCACCAACGTGATAATAAGCAGCCCATTAATTTATAGGAAATATTTAAGTTCATTTCATAATTTAATGCATAATGTATGAGAGGCCAATTATTTTTGTTTTGAAGACTGGCCTGAAGTGGTTTAAATGTTGATGTGACGGAGCTGAAATTGTTTCTGCAACATTTCAGATGTATTTCTGGTAAAATTTATATTAAAGGGACCGACAAGCAATTTTTATGGCACCTGTTTTCTTTAGTGCAGCAGAAAGCTTACCGGTCAGAGTGTTTAATCATGGAATGATAATGTAAAAAATGCTGTGAAGCATTTAGAATCAGAATTTTTCTAGTATATGGGACGACTGTCAAGGTGTACACACAACACAAGCTGCAAACAGTGAGAGGTGAGCGATATAGTGGTTAATGTTTGTGCACTGTGGTTTGCTACTCATGCGTGCACTCCACGCATGCAAGCCACAGCTCGACATGCTCCATAAGTTGCCACGAAGCCAACACCACTTCTCAGCGTCAACTCCTTTTATCTTGTAAACAGCACAGAATAGAGTGGGGATGAATAATAATATGCATACTCTAATCTTGAGCACTAACAATGGTGTGCATAGAAGTATCAAACTACAGAATGACTCCATAGTGCAGCATCAAGGCACTTCCTCCACGCTGTGCGACATGCTGGTTTTTTGTGACTTTTAAACGCAATTTAAAAATATAATCCTACTCGAACTGCAAAAAGAGTGCTTGAATCTGTCACTATAATTCACATTCTTTTCATTCCCACCAGGATCTAATCACACGTTCTGGACAGTTGTCGCTCCCTTTAATGCATTGGGAGGCTATAAGAAAACTGTAAGAATTCCTGACTGATAGGTGAAATCAAGCTGCCTTATGCAGTGTTGATATTGAAAGTTGTGCTTAGTACGCATTGGCATTTTTTAGGACTTTTGAAAGCTGTCAAATTACAGGCTCAATCGAGCAGTGTCAAATTAGTGGAAGCTGCTAATTGCATTACAATACTGTCAAGAAAATTGGAGGATGTTGCACATTTACTGTATTAGTGTTACTTTATGCCTTTATTTGACAGGCCGTTATAGATTCTCACTGCTGAAATTTTCTGATAATTTAGCGACATGCCTTATTCATGGAGACCGGATTTTAGGCAAATGCCTATTTTGTTCCTTGCGCTCCTATCGCGCCACTTTGATACATGAACATGAATTCGAGGCTAAGATGGGCTTTTATAGTGTTTTTATAGTGCCTATAAATGGCCTATTTTTGGCATTTGTGCCTAAATGCTTACAAAAGCCTATAAATGCCTGTTTTCAAAATTGGCTCTTATATGAGCACTACTGAGCCTCAAATTTCACTCCTGGGTGCAGCTTCAGCCTGTTATTCATGTTACTGTGCAACACTGACTGTTCGAACTCTATGGTGTTCAACCTAGTCCTCTAGTTCAACCAACTCCCGGAAACAACCACTAGCAGCAGTGAAGTGGGACAGGTGGGCGAGCATTCGCCGCCACACTGATATGGCGCGAGAAATTGGCGAATGCGAGACCATGGAGAGCAGTCAGCCTAAAGGAGAGTGAAGAAAAAAAAAAAAGCGAGAAAAATGTCATGCGCACGCGGCTTTTGCTTTGTTTGTAATTTACTTGTAAGGTGTTCACTGCAGTAGCGTAGCCAGAATTTTTTCGGACGGAGCGGGGGTGGGGGTCGACCATACTTTATGTATGTTCGGGCCTGCATATGTACACATGCAAAACTGAAAAGTTCAGGGGGAGGGGGGTTGCACCCCTCCCCCCCACCATGGCTACGCCAGTGGTTCACTGCCAGAGGAGAAATTGGCTCTACACGATAGGAGGAATCCCTCCCTCCTGGTCTTTTAGTGATCTGGCTATCTGCTCCTGCTCTGCCCTTCTCAGTAACGCCGAAAAGACACCCAGGAGTGTGGCACTCATTGTGCAGAACACGGGAGAGACAGTGTTCTACGAACCGTGCGGGACAAAGCACAATTGCACGGCTATATTCAACTGTTCACGCCTTTGTGCCATCTTAAGCAATAATGTTTTTGGTTTCCTGTTGTAGATAGAGGTTGCACACGTCTTCATTTGAAATTACTTGCATTTATGTGAAAATTTATTGTGTCTATGGTACTTACTATTTTGGAAGCCTAAAACATTGTTTTGCCTGCCTATTTTTGGCGCCTAAAATGAGCTTTTCTAATGCCTTAAAATCTGGCCTCTACTTATTAGACTCAACTTTTTCACACCACTGTTAAATATCTCGCTTTAAAATTTTACTCAAACATGAGCTTGCGAGTGGAAATTAAAATTATCTAAAGAAATATGTAGTATATACAATCATTGCTCATTTTTGGCTTCTCACAAACACAAATGGAAACACCTCTACATGTTTTAATGTAAAATGCATCTGTATCTGTGATATCATCTACAGTACTATATTAATATCAGTAATCTAGGAAAGTTTGTCATGAAAAAGAAAAAGCGAGTTTTTGTGCTCGTATTATCAATGAACATTGTGTATTTATATTTCACTGTACAAGCATTATAGGTGAGGAAGTTCTATGACACAGCATGTATAATGTCTGGATTACAACTTTTCTGGCATCCACCATGTCTCGTTCAAGAACTGGGAAACGCACCATACTTGGAGCAATGAAAGATGGCTACAACTCTGCTGTCCGCTACATCAAGAACAATTTCCATGATGGCTTCAGGCAGGCAAGTTCTGTTTTTAGCTGATTCATTATCTCCCTTTCTTTTGCTGGAAGCATGCCCTTGCTGTGCCATATGCTTTGGTAAATGTGAAATCCCTTGCATTGCAGGATGCCATTGATCTATTCCTAGGCAACTACCGGGTCCAAGAAGGTGAAGGGGCATCTATTTCATGTCCACTTAAGGTTCGCAGGGAAGGAAAGTACTGGCTGGTAAGTTGAAAGTAATGCTTGTGCATTAAACCAACATAAAGTAACCCCTTGGCCGGCTCCACTTTAAAGGATCCCTGGGGCCAGTTTCTTCTAATGTCCCATTTAATTTTCCATTCTTCTCAGCTCTTTGTCATTGGCTTGGACACGACTCATCTGATGCCGTGCCATCATTACAACTGGGATGAGTCATTCAGTGTTCTGTATAATTATAAAAGCATAAAGCAAAATATTGGCCCTTAAGAGCACTGTTGCATTAGGTTAGATGGGTACATTGCACTTCTAGAATAGAAAGTAGGTAAGCAGAGACTTGGTTTGACATGAAGGGCACAAAGGCAAGATGTCTTCGAAGGCTATGTTTCTAGTGCAAATCTTAATGGAGACACATTTCAGGTGTCTAATTTTATTAATTATATCGGTACCTTTACTGCACACTGTAAGGTATCTTGGCAATTCTAATAACAAAGGTATGATTATCTGTGTGGTATTACTTGCAGAGTAGGTTTGGTGCAATAGCTGAGATTTTAGTATCGTCATTCTGTGTTATACAGTTTTGTATGTTTCTGGCCATAGTCAGAACCATCCAGATGGTTCATAGATGACTATGAACCAGATGGTTCATAGTCAGAACCATCGTTTGTTACTGAGTTCCTTTTACTGTACAAAATTATGTCAGGCAGAAGTACCAACTGTGCATTTGATTACATGAACTTGCAGCTGTATCAGTTGACATTACAAATCATACATAGTGCCCATCTATGTTAACTAAATGTATGTTGTATGTATGTGTGTGAAAGCCTTATCAACTTCATTTCCTGTTCTTTCTTCTTTTTTTACAGCTACCATGCTTTATGATGTTTGCCCTTGCCTGCTGCCTTTATTGTCTCTGCTTCTTGGGAGGTAAGCAACTAGAGAAAACTGAGTAGCTGAATAACTTTTGGTCAGAAAACCACGAACAAATTTTTATGGTTGCTATCTTTATGACATGGCTGTTGGGAAATGTTTAACTGAAAATCAGCAAATAGTGCCTTTCATTCCCCCACCATTAATCCCTTTTGCTGTAATATTTAGTAAGTGGTAAGTTTGGTACGTCTTTGAGACGGTGCTTTGTGTATAAGAAAAATTCCTTGAGCCTTTTTTTTTTTTGGCAAATAAAGTTTTACCATGCCAAAATGATTAGTGAACAAGCTTTTGTTATGGTAATCTTATTATGTGTAGTACACATAACATGTATTTACAAATTACTTTCTAAAAATCAGTGGTCTCTTTATATATATACATGACTTTGTAGTCTTTAGAGTTAAGAGTTTGGTAGTTCAGCTTACAGTAACAGTACAAGCTTCTATAAGAAGTTAGATTATGTATGTGTTTCCTTGGAGTTATGACTTTCAGAAAGCTTAAACCGAATTTGCTTGATTGGGAAAACTGTCGCTTCAAAATTAAAGGAAGTTGAGGTAGATTGAAAGATTAGGCTTTTCTAACAAATTAGTCATTCATAACATAAAGAGAACTTTTGCCTGTGAGAAAAGGCCAGAAATGGAAAATTGCAGTGGCATCACCTATTGTGGACCTACTACCTCATATGATGTCTGTAGTGGTTGATTCATAGAGTGGCATACGGAGAGGTCATGTGAAAATTATGTCGGCTCACTCATTTTGGCTCAGATAGTTGAAACTGAAGGCAGCAGTGGAGCCTACATTCGTAGTATTTCACACAACAATGTGGTACAGTTGAACCTGCTTATATCGAACTCGCTACAGAACTGGAATTAGTTGGATATATCGTGCAATTCTATACAAAACTTTGAAAGAATTTACCATATTTTCAATGCGAATTTCGGTGCACAAGTTGGCTTCGCAGCACCGCTTCATGATAATGCAAGAAAGGTGGCTAACGATACATGGGGTATTTTTTTTTTTTTTTAGTTTTTATTGCTCCATGATTTGTAGTTGGAGGTGTGGGTTATATACAGGGGCGAGTTGTAGGTAAGAAAATACGGTATATATCTAAAAAGTGACTGAACATCTTCATGCGCATCTGTGTGTACTCGTCGGGCACCGGGAGCCTCTAGTATGCCTTGGCCCTAATGTTGGTATTGTTTTTCAATATTATACTCAGCATGCATCTTGGGGTGCTCTATGCAGCGGCGACGTCAGTGTTCTTTTCTTCATCTTCGGCTGGGTTGATTATCGCCAGCTCTGTGGAGAACAGCTACGTTCTTCCATTTTACGGCAGCCATTGTGTTAACAAAGGGAGTTGAGAAACAAATGATGACTCCACATGACGGCTGTGATTATGAGGAATCGTGGGAGAAAGCATGCGATGGCAAGGGACAGTTTCTACTCACTCTGCGCGACGCCCTCCTCATCACACTTACAGAAGGGAAAGTTCCCTTCCTCAAGAAAAAGTCAACTTCTTGTGAGGGAAAGCAAACTTGGGGCATTTCTCCCTGCCCTATGTACGATATATCAAGTGTTCCCACAATATTTTTTTGGTGTAGCTGTAAATTTTCCTATGCATTGACGTTAAAGCATTGTCTTGTTCGTAAATAGTTCAGTATAAAGGATAATTCGATTTACTTGAGTTCAATATAGTCTGGTTTGACTGTATATTATTCGCACACAGCAAACGGTGACCGATTTTTCGATGAATAGTATGTCAATCTAGCTGACATGATACAATAATATATTCTTCTATTGAATTCAGACCTTTAATCAAACAGCAAGTAATTTGTAAATGTGGGAATACTTCACATTAACATGCACTGTCAAAGCACAAGTGGAGCAAGAATGTACCTACTTCTTTCACATTTCTATTCCCATTTGCATGCCAAAGGCTTCACTCACATTTCTAGACCATTTGTAATGTACTAGTAGGTTTAGGAGGTCAAGTTGGAGAAACAAAAAAAAAACAGCAGTGTGAAAGCAGATGGAGCCAGTTTTCCTCAAATAATATGTGGTACGTTGACAAAGTCGCCATCTCTTCAGAATATTTATGAGTGAGGCAAGTGATCATGAATGAAAGGCATGAAAAAAAGTTTCCCGCTATCAATGAGCAGCAGGTAGCAGCACACATTTTTTTGCTCTTGTCTCCCAATGTGTTCTTTTTCTGTGCCCTCCTGATGGTAAGATGTGGAATTCACATTCATCATTTTAACCTTACTTTCAAAATGATAGTTCTTTGATTCACATACATTGCTTTGTGTGTGCTGTAAATGGTGCTTTTCATGCTTTCTCGAAGAAAAGCTCCGACATTGTGTGGCAGTTCAGCGGGATTGGAGCACATGCCATTATCATGAGCAAATTTTAGTGCAATTTGGTCTTTAAAAATGGCGATGCAAGATTTCAGACTGGCTTTAGCAGTGAATGCTTACAATATGGTTGTTCGAAATGCCATTCGCTGAATGTCACTATTACAAAGTATGAGGAATATGTTTTTTCGCTTCAGAGTGTTACAAAAAATGTAATTGCTTACAGTTGTTGCTTTTAGCTTTAGGTATCACTCTGTTGGCGTAGAGCAAGAGTGCTTTTTTTAAAGCCAGTGTTTGACTGCTTCTTTGTAGACACAGCAAAATTTATATGTATTGTCTATATTTCTTGGTACTACTTGAATTTAGAGTGTTGTAATGGTTTTGGAAGCATTTAAGTTGCAGGTTTTCTCTCTCTCTCTCTCTTTTTTTAAGTTAGCATCACTCCTCGCAATGGAGGCTCTATGTCTCTTGTCAGGTGCAGTGAAACTATTTTTGATGTCATGTCACACTTGCACAGTCACTACTTCATGAACACCGGCCAGATGTTGGTGATTCCAATTGAAATAGCATACATGATGTATAAACTTCGCTTTGTTATAGGCACTTTTCCATTGTGTAATTTCATTGTATATTTTCAGACACCTTCTTATGTATTAAATAGGCTTGTGTGAATAGTAAATTTTAAGTTCGAAGTGAATAGTGACTTGGTCGAATAATTTCGAATCGAATTCTAATAGTACATATCACATATTAAAAAAAAAAAAAAAAACGAGCATATTTGTCATGACCCGACTAACCTGCACAATATTTTTAAAGTTGAAACAAGGCATATGCAAATGTCATTCTTTTTGGTTCAAAGGCAAGTCAAAGCAACTTTGAGTAGTAGCAGGATTTGACTTTCAGTAGAATGCAAGTGATAACCCCCTAAATTTTGTTACGTGTTAAAATTTACTATACTTAAGAATATCTAAGCCGGTATAAGAAGCTTTTAAATCGATGTGAGGGTAATATGTTCATTTAACCTTGAAGTGGGGCTTTGCGGCAGTGCGGATTTCTCCTGGATAGGTGTATTCACGATATAGCACCTCTGCACTGCAGTGAAACCACATTTACAGGGGGTATATGAGGACTAATATACACTATGTGAAAACTGCGTGAAAAACGTAGAGAAAGGGAGAAACAGACGACACAAGCGCCGTTCATTTCGCTTGTGTTGTCCGTTTCTCCCTTTGTCTACGTTTTTCCCGCAGTTTTCACATAATGCATTACCAACTCGCCCAACAGTCTGTTCTTCTAAACTAATATACGCCTATTCGTTCATTTCGAATACTTCGAAATTTCCAATAATTTGAATCGAAGCGAATTCAAATACTGTAATATTCGTTTGAATATTTGAAGTGCTCGAATATTCTCACAAGCCTAGTAATAAAAGTTCTTTTTTGACTCTTTCTACTTGCTGGTTTCTCAGCTTGTGGAAATATATTTAATAATGTGTCGTGATATTTGCAGCCATATATGAGATTATGTGGTGAATATGCGCTGACCTGTTTTTTTCTTCTGTTTACTTTGCAGTTTACACAAAGGAGTACTTCCTGTACTTTTTGTTCTGGGTGGCAATGACTATCCTGACTCTTATGGCCATAGTGTACTATGGCACTGAGTTTGTGGACTATCCAAAGCTGCGTGACCTTTCACCTAGCAGAAGGTCAGACTAGCCTGCTTGCATGCACCTGTCAGAATGTTGTTATCCTTCCTAAATCTCTTGCTAGTAGGAGTCTTGTTTAACAGTTCCGCTGGCACTAGGAGACTGACAGTTGCGGCAGTGTACTGTGAGATAAGTGCACCTTTGATGTCAAGAATAGGCAATATGCAAATCCTTCCAAGTTGTTATTTTTTTATTTGACTTGTTATCTCTTGAAAACTCTTGTCGAAGACTTCTTAGCATGTATGGGACTAAATAAAAGATATAACTAACATTACTCACCTGAGGTATGCGTTTTGCCTGGGTTAGTAGTAGACACACCTAGGTCTTTTGTCCATTGTATCCACCATTTATCTCCCTTTGCCTTGTATGAAGCATCTCTCGAGGCAACTTTTCATGTGTGGTCCTGGATTGTCCTTACTGTGATGGCTGCTTTCTCTTTGGCTCTCGTGCTTTTCCTTCATGAATGTCTCTCTTTAGCAAGCACCATTAAGTTCGACAAGAAAAGTACTTTGCTTGTCAAACTTCAACGAGTGCACTAAACTCTTAACTATGTTTAAGCTAGTAGCCTGACATCTGTCACACCCTAAGCACTTGTTCTGGGCTAAAAGACAACCTGCGCTGGAGAAAATCGCAATTAAAGATGAGACTTCTCTATGTTTTACTTGCCTGAGGATTCACTGCCCAAATATGTCGTTTCCAAAGGCCCTTTTTATGCTGATTTGTGTTGCTGCCATTGTTCCCACATTGTTTTCTGCTCTGAGCTTCCCTAATTCTTTTTGTGTGCTTGCGCTATACACAGCATGCATGATCTTTTGCATCATTTCCCATGTGTTTCTTGATTATTTACAGCTAGATGTGTAGTCACAATACTGGCAGCTTCAGTTTTCATTGTTGCCACCTTGAGTACATGACAGGGTTCGTATAGGTCCTTGAAAACCCTTGAATTTGAAAAGTATATTTTCAAGGCCCTTGAAGGTCCTGGAATTGTATTCTGTCCTTGAAAACCCTTGAATTTCGGGACTAGTGCAGTCCACAGTACAACCTTCTTTCTGGTGTAGATTAGCGTCGATACGGCAAACATTCCATTTCAGAAATAATACGCCGTGTGAGTTTGCACGTGTTCTGTTCATGCCTTGTCCTGTCGTTCATTTCACTCCTCACCTGTCAGTGCATCTTGTCTTGCTTTCTCTCTCTCTCTACTTATCTCCTTACGACTTCACTCTTGTCTCCTGCATTTATGCTGGTTTCTTTCCTGTCAAGCGAGCAGTACAAGTGGTTAGTACACTGTAACGATGTCAAGCCTTGCAATACTAGAGAAGTCTCAGCACCTGTCCTGAATATTTTTTGCACATTGGGGCCTACTTTAGATGGCATCAAGGCTAGACTTTTCTACAGTATATAATACAGTTAAGACTCGGTCAAACAAATCCCGATATGCGTAGTTCCCAATCTGAGGAAGAAATTTGCATTCCCCACCAGGTACTCATAAGGTTCAATGTTGTTGTCAACCCGAACTAACGAAACTAAGTTGGAACCAAAATCGATTTAACGGGAGTTTTTTCTGAAATAAATTAGTAAAAAGAAACGCAAATTTTTTTCAGTTTTTTACACAGATAGCTTTTTTTCTTCAAGTATGGGCACTGACGCTATTGCATCTGTCACCCATAGTCATGAGCCTGGTTTTATTTTGACAAGGCTACACGCCACCCACATGCACGGAACAGTGGACTGAAGAGTCATGCTGTTACGTATCAGATGGTACTACGGGTGGTGGCAGTTCATTGTTCCTGTCAATGCTCCCATGGGAACACTACTATGTGCTTTCATTATTTCATGATCTATGCAACTGATGACGCTAATCGTCTCCTCGTAACTTTCTTGCTCACCCTGCTTGCATAATCACTGCATTTGTTCTCCCCGTCTCTGCATTTTGGCTGCATGTTATATTTCACATGACTGTCTACCTGGCCTGCATTGCCTGGACCACATATTTGAGGCTCAATGTTCGATACACCTGAACAGACTTTTCACATGAGCACGTGCGGGTTAGCGGCAAAAGCAATGCCGTGGCAGATTTTGCGTGTCTCTATGTTAGAATATTAGGTTTCGAAGGACTGAAAGACCCCTTTCTCAATTTTACAAACTTCCCTATTTCACAAAATAATTTGAGCGTGGTGATGACTTCTTGAAATTGAATTTCAACAGGATATGTATAAGTGTGATAAATTGAGTCAGAATTTGAAACATTGTTATAGTAAAAAAAAATCCTCATTTGGATGCTGTTTTTTAGTCCTTGAAAAACGTGTGACAAGCCCGTGAAATTCCTTCAATATTCTTGAATTTTCTCCTTTGAAACCTGTACGAACCCTGCATTAGCTAATTTTGTCCTTTCTTGTTTTGATCTGTGTGTTTTTGTGTACATGCATGCATTCTTTTAGTGCTGATTCAATTGCATGACGCCATGCTATTGCACCAGTTAGTCTCACTTCCTCTGTATTACTCCTAACCCTCTTCTTCTTTTCTTCTTCTTCATGGTGATGTCATCAGGCGCTCAATGAGTATGCATGGGCACTCAGTGAGTATGCTTGTTTGCTTCTGCATTTTTGTTTCCTTGCTGTCGCATTGTCACCACACTTTAGCTTTTCATTTCATGTCTGCTGCTCATTGCTGGGACAATGAATTAATTAAGGGGAAGCTAGTTTGTGATCTTGATACACCATTGGCTGCACTTTCATAACTTTCTCACTTGTAAAATTATTCTTCGTGAAAATGGTTTTATTTTTATTCTGGAACACTAATCTATAAATTCAGTTTGAGTTAATGTGTTTAATCTTTGCCTCTAGGAAACTGTTATGCCATAATTCAGATAATAATTTGGGAACCTATGAAGCTTGTGGTTGAAGTGGACAGATGAGGTCAAGGTAGTGAATCCTATCGTCGTCACGCATATTGCTTCACCTCTTCATTGGACAAAATCACGTGGTGTCATCTGTTCATCCGAGTGATATGGTCATTGAGAGTGTTTGGATGAGAAGCACCTTCTACATGGTCACGCTTACCCTTAGACCTTAACCTAAAGGTCACCTGCAAGCCCCTTGTGTTGGGCTCAAAACCATACTTGCTGTGCTCTTTATTTATTTATTTATTTATTTATTTATTTATTTATTTATTTATTTATTTATTTATTTATTTATTTCAACATAATGCAGCCTTGAAGGGCTATCACAGGAGTGGAGGCAGAATACAAAAATTGCAATACAACACAAAATTTACAAAGCATGAAGATCAATGGTTAGTAATGTACAAAATGAATTTATCAAGTGGTAAATATTTAACATGGCCGGCTAAAGCATTCCATATTTCAATAGTGCAGACAAAAAAACTGTATGTGCATTTGTTCAGTGATTAAAAGTAGAAACGTCATGACGATGTCTGGTGGATGTTGGTTTAGCGGGTGTGAGGTAGTTGCCGAGTACAGGAAATTGTGCACAATGAATGAGAGTGTAAAGAAACTTTAACGATTCAACGTGACGACGAGAAGAGTGACTAGTAAGCTGAAGACTATGAAGATGAGAACTAGGTGAAAAATACCTGTCGTAGAGGCGATATATATAGCGTATTGCTTTCTTTTGGACAGATTCAATTTTTTTGATATCATATATTTTGTGAGGGTTCCATATGACGGAGCCGTACTCGAGTATTGGACGAACCAGGGTTTTATAAGTAAGGAGGCTCATGTTAGTTGGGGCCGAACGTAGAGTGCGTTGTAGGTACCCTAGTCTTCTAAGGGCACGGTGACACATGAATTCAATGTGATATGACCATGACAGATCCTTAGTAAACACAAGACCTAGGTATTTGTATTGAGACACATTTTCTAGAGGTGAACCATTAAACGAATAAGTAAAAGAGGAAGGAAGGGAATGTTTATTAAATTACATAGAGACAGCTTTACGGAAGTTAATTTGCATCTGCCAAGTGTCACACCATGACTGGATTGATGCAAATGAATCATTAAGGATGATGTGATCATTAGGGGTTTTAATCATATGGTACAAGACACAGTCATTGCCGTACATGTGGATTTTAACGGGAATGTTCTGTGGTAGATCATTTATATAAATTAGAAAAAGGAGCTGTCCTAGTAATATTGAGCCTTGAGGCATGCCAGACATTACACTGGAAACAGATGATTGAAAAGACTTAAATTGTACATACTGAGACCGATTTGAGAAAAAAAGAAGAAATCCATTTGACTAATGCATGGTTGTTGACGACAGTGAGCTTTTTTTAATAATTCACAGTGTGACACAGTATCAAAAGCTTTTGAAAAATCAATGAAGATCACATCGATTTGATTGCCTACATCGAGAGCCTTGATGATATCATGGGTAAATTCACTGAGTTGGGTTAGGGTGCTGTAACCACGTCGAAATCCGTGTTGTGCATCAGATAAAATGTTATTTGACTCTAGAAAATCAGTAATGTGTAATATGTTTGTAAATTATGTGTTCAAGTATTTTGCATAAATGAGATGTAAGAGAGCTTGGTCTATAATTCAACAAGGATTGTTTGTTTCCGGATTTAAATTGTGGAAGAACTTTAGCGGATTTTCATGTTAGAGGGACAATCAAGGTTGAAAGGGATTTTTGGAAAATGGTTGCTAAACAGCGACTAGTCCATAATGAGTATTTAGTGAGGAATGCATTTTCTATATTGTCCGGACTACCTCTCTTTTTGGAATCTAGTTTTAAATTCAAATTCAATACTCCCTGATTCGAAACAAAAATGCTGTTAACAGAACTTTGTGACTGCTCTGAACAAGGAGGAACCACTAAGTTGTCCTTGATAAAAACAGATGGGAAATAAGTATTAAATACGTTAGCAGTGATAGAAGTATCTCTTGTAACTGTGCCATTTATCTCAAAAGAATCACTTGTAGATTCTTTTGGTAGAACGGCGCTCCAGAACTTTTTAGGGCTACTGCTTAGCAATCCCGGAAGTGTTACTTGGAAGTAAAAGTCACGAGCTGCGTTAGTTTTATTTCAAAGTTCCTCCTTAAGAGCAATAAATTGAGCAGTACAAATGGCATCACTGGCACGTTTAACATGCCGCAAACGGCCATGTCGTCGCGACAGATGCAATATTTCCCGAGTAATCCAAGGCAGCTCTGTATTTGTCTTTTTAGTTTTTAGTGGAACAAAGCAAAACATGTCTTAACAAAGATCACTAAAAAATTTGGTTAAAGCATTAACATCATCAGAAAGACTAATCACTTTGAACTGGCTAAAGGAAGCACTTAAGTGCATTTATAATAGAAACATCATCCACATGGTTTATGTCGCGAAAAGTAGTACGTATAGACACATCTTGATTTAGGTACAGGACAAGAAACGGATGCAAATACTGCCTTATGATCTGATATGCCATCCACTAAAGCGCATTCGTAAGCATAATCGCAGACCTGAGGGCTAAAAAAGATCATATCTAAAATCGCCTTACCTCTTGTGACACCATCGACTATTTGCTTTAAAGCGGAAATCAATGAAAAGTGCAATGCTTCTCTGTTCACTTTAGAATCATTACTAACCAATGATAACAAAGGCCATTGTATATTTAGAACGTTCAAATCACCCATACATACTACATTTGGCGCATATTATCAGTACGCTTATAGGAAGCATGCTCCGGGTGTTATTGCTCTCCTTGTGGCCGTATCTTAAGAAAATTGTCTGACCTTTTTATAATGGGATTATATAATACCATCTGCGTTATGTCTTGGGCTGCACATTGTTATAG
Organism: Rhipicephalus sanguineus; assembly: GCF_013339695.2. NCBI lineage: Eukaryota > Metazoa > Arthropoda > Arachnida > Ixodida > Ixodidae > Rhipicephalus > Rhipicephalus sanguineus. The sequence continues at coordinate 243,078,152 of NC_051176.1, forward strand.
TAAAGAGGCCTTCTAACATGAGCTAGCCCCTGCTTTCTATTTGCACGTAGACTGATCGCTGTAGATGCTGCTAGCATTGATAAAAGCATTGATATGAAAAATAGTTAATATTTTAATCATGCAAAGCAGTCTCTACATCACTGCCGACGGCATCACCATGTAGTGGCACTCACTAGAAGCATTTCTTACGAAAACAATGTCACCAAGCACTCGTCCGTAATGCTTAAGAACAGAGTTGCAGATAATCAGTTTGCTGCCACAAGATCTTGCTTGAGATTTGGTTTTTAAGTTTGTATGCTGTACCTGTTAACACAAACAGATAGGGATAAAATAAAGGTGGAACTACAAAATGCAGTAGGGATGCTGCTAACTGCTTTTTCACTTGTGGCTTCCAAGCATAGAGAGATGTGCACAGGAGCAGTGTTTCTATTTGAAAGCTTCCCTTCTTGCTTGTCTACCATTGTGAGCAGCCTCGTTTTGCGTGTGCTGTACTCTTGTGAGTGTTCAAGTGAAGAATGTTTGTCACCTCAGTGCATTACTGTTGTCTCACCCACTCACCCTTTTCCTTGGGCTGGAGCTCCACGTTTACAATGGTAACGCTATGATCAGTTCATATTTTAAAGCTGACAACAATGGAGGGGTAAACTTCTGCTATTAGGCACTTCCATTGACTCTATTAGCTCTGCCATTGACAGCACTGTGTTGTGTCTGTGGGTGCGATAAATAAGGATGTGTGACTTCATGCATTCAAGTTGTCAGCAGCCATTTTTTCATTGTATTTTTGAATTTTCTAGGTTGAATAACTTCGGGCTGCGTGCTCCTATTACCGCTGTTCTTGCTGTAGTTATCTGTCCATCCTTCAGCCTGTGCAACCCCCAAATAAAAAAGGGGGGTTTGAAATGTGTTAGAGGGCCCCTTTAAGACCCTTGCCTTATGAACATTAGATTTTTTTCTACTTCTAACAGCCTGAGACAGTTTTATAAAATTTGGCTTAAACCAAGTTTCTCCACAGAAAGGCTCCATGACATCTAGTCCAGCAGCAAAATTCATTGGCTTGACTGGCATTGAGGGCTCACAGTAAAATTTAAAAAATGTGTTGGCAGGGTGACATGTGTCGCGCTTCTTTTGATGTAGAGAAAGCTAGAATGAAATTTGATTTGAGGAAAGGTTTGGGAAAGTGGATAAAAATAATTGGGCAGCATGATGCACTTATATCTGCACCTAAATGTGTCATATGGACACATAATGGAGGGGGAAGTTTAGGAACTTGGCAGCTTAGCACAGGTGAATGGAAAGTATCGGCAACTAATAGGCATCGAAAAGAAAATGAGAGAAACACAGATGATTCAGATATGAAGGATGGAAGCTAAAGAGACCAAGGAGATTTACAATTGTGGACAGAAAGAAATGAGGAGGGTAAGCTATTGCAATAACACTAAGGGCACAATGCCTTGTTTTTAAGGTACGAGCTGGCTGCTTGAGGACAAAAAATTGCTGGAGAAAACGTTTGCAGCAGGATGAGGCTTTTTTTCTGCTGCAGTCTCGGCACACTCAGCACATTATAATGACTCAGCACATTATAGTGGAATGCCAAGATATTCTCCCTACAAGACGCATAAAGAAATTTCACCTGGTCCCATGCACATGGGGAATCAATGTTATGCAAAGCAGTCTGCTAGGAGCCAGCTGCACCACATTGTTTGACATTGAGCCACATATACCTCTGTCACACGGCCACCACCGAACTCCATTTCACTCCGTTCGGCATTTAACTACGTGATGGAGCATTACGAGAATGGAGTTGTGGCCGTGCTACACGGCTCGGTGTAAGCTTTTGACGGTTGCCGCGTGGGGCAGAAACAGCGCTGCTGCGCTCGTCGAAACGTCCAATTTGTTGATGAAGTGCTCGGAATCACCATTGCTGTCACAGTGCTTGTGCGTGCGCCTCACACGTGCAGAAACAAATGTCGCGCGGCGCTTCACAGCAGCGGCTTGGCGAGGCGTTGGTGTGGAGAGTATACAAGCGCTGATGTCCGAAAAAATACAACTAAAACTTGCACTACGGGGCGTGAAATGCTATGCAAAAAAGAGCATATAGTTTTTAAAATTATAATTGAGCTCATTAGGACGATTTTGCTAGTGCGGTTTTCAGCGTAGCAGTAGCTGGCTGGGAACGAGAGTACTCCATCTAGCCGAAATGGGCATAACCGAACTTCCTCCACCAAAAACTCCATTTAACTTCCTCAGCGAAATGGTGACCGTGTGACATGAACCCCATCTCCCTCGAGGAAAAGACGAGGGAGTTAAAACGGAGTTCACAGGTGCCCGTGTGACGGGGATATTAAGCGTTATGAGGCAGACCGATATCTTTTGTAAATGAGTAGTTCTGTGAGCGACGCGAGTTTACCTGGTACGCTGGCTATGCCTAAATGCAAGTCTAATGTAGTATTTCAGCACTTGGGAGCGAGAGCAGACGCATGTTACTTCGGTGCAAAATGAGCACTTTGGTGCACTGATATGCCTGCTGTAGCCAGCATTCATCAGTGCATTCTAGGTGGTTTGAGCAATGCTGGGCTGCTAAAAGTGAACAACGTCCGTCGGCACCTTCTGGCGCAGCTGAGCAACACTAGACTATAAGAGTCAGGCAGAGGCATAGCAGTTCCTATGCATTATTTATGACATTGTTAGCAGAATGGACAGCCAACATTGCCAAGCTCTAGCAAACATTGGGGCAACACTAGTTGACGGTTAACTCATCAGTGCTGGTATTACGCGAGTAAATAAGGTATATGTCATGACATGTATATCATGACATGCATATTTGACATACCAAATAAAGAAATGACTGCAGTGACATTTTGTTTGTCATTGATATCATTTATCTTACATGCTTGTCATGCCATGCCCATTCTGGTGTATACCAAGTTAATCGAACGACGATGGAATGAATGTGTCAACTATGCCTTGTCACGATATAGAGAACATGCCGCGTGCCTTTGTAAAGCGTGCATGGCATGCAGATTCTGCATCGTCGTTCCGCATCAAGCACACTTTGGACAGGAACGTTGGTAGTGCACTGATGGAATGTAACACCTACTCCAATACCACGCGCTTGCTCATCCAGCTGAACCTGCATATCTTCTCTGGCTGCTGATGCTTGTTTTGTCAAAATATTAATATTGGTAACAGGCCACAGTTGATAATACTATCAAAGAATCTGTTGCAGTTTTACCCACAGAACACTGTTTTTCAATAAATGTATAAATATAAACATTCAGCCACAATGCACATTCCAATATTAGCCGAATCATTGAAACAACAGCGGCATCATGATATAGGAGGCTCGATAGATACAGTCAAAGCACCTTTGGTTCACCAACAAATGCTTCCCACTTAGCATCTCCCTTCTAGAAACACTGGGGTGCAGAGCAGATGATAGCATTAACTGGTCAGCAATCAATATAAGAGGCATTTTAAAGTATTGTGGGAAATAAAAGGAAGAAAAGAATCGCTTATCACAGGCATAGGTAACTGCACTGTGCTCATGGAATGAAACACTTCAATTCAGGGCTAAGTAATGTATGCACTTATGTTTTCGCCATCCTTAGTTGTATCGCATTGACAAAATATTGACTGTTATGCGTATGTCCGAGTGAACATCAGCTTTAGCGGCCAGAATCATAGCGACGTGACGTGATTAGCTCGAGCTGTCACACATACCACGTCACATCTGAAATTTAGACGTCCTGTTTCATTCTGTGAGCACTGTACAATACTATAAAGGTTTTAATGAAAAAGAAAATGTTTGAGAAGAGATAGGCAAAATGCTACACTGCAGTAAGATGTAGTGAAACTTGATTGAAAATCACAGCAGGCTTGGTGACTATTTCTCGCCGCCCCATTTCAAAGTTGACGCCAGTAAAGGTCATCGTTATAGTAGGGTGCCTTGATTTCCTCTCCCACCACTCCGTGCAATTTTGACGACATTGACTATAAAGGGGTTAGTGCTGTGTCGACTGCCGATTTCTGGCTTGTCCTCTATCACGGTGTTAGAATAGTTTAGGTGGAGCGATGGCGCATTGGAGTGAGGAGAAATCGGGGACCTCTTTCCCTTTCTTGCCGGAAGGAGGCGCGCGCGGGACGGAGGCCGTAGGAGGCCGCCTGGCTATACCCAGCGCATACCTGACGCTTCTAACATTCGGTGTTTTAGCGTGTTTAGCGATGTCGCAAGGCCCTGTGAGGATTGTGTGGCAGTGTAATATCATATGTTAAATATAAAGACTTCGTAATGTTTTACGCATGACGGTTCGGCATGCGGCGTGAAGCTCATAAACACCACATTCGGCCTCGGCAACACCGTGGATTCTAACACCGTGACCGTGGCCTAGGCGATTGTTCCCGCATTTTGTCTACAAAAGTAAATATGCAGTTGCGTGGCGCGTGTTGAATTCACCCTTCGTTTGCCCTCGAAAGAATAATTGGTGTATTGCGGTCAGCATCATATAAAGAGCAGGTCCCATGCGTAAGGGGCATTTCGCATATGAGATCAAGTGACCCTACAGAATTTTTTATTACGAACCGATTATTTGCAAATTCCGTAAACATCTGCGAGAAAACGAATGCTTTAATGCAATGGAATAGAATAACTCTATTTAGGTCTTTCAAGGCGTGCAGTAGCACGTGACGCGCCGCTCCCAGGTCGAAAATGCAGGATTGAAAGCGAAAGCAATAAAGTGGGCGACAGCTTATGACCGATGGCCGCTCTTTGATATATTCAAAATAAACAGACTGCAAGATATATAGGTTACGGTGCGCCAAGAATTTTATCACAGTATTGGCACGATCTACGAATTTTACATATTTTGCCTGAAAAAGCGGCTTTAGCTCGAGTACTGTGTGGTGCGGCTAAATGATACGAAAGAATGTAGGATGGTACTCAAGGTGGTAGTAAAAAGAAAAAAACACTTTATTCATTCGACAGTGCATCATCTGTACCAGCACAACATGCATTGACAGGATAAAAGCCACAACACACTAGACAAGCTTCGAAAGCTTTCGTAGCTTCTGCGTCTTGTCTGCTTCAACCTTCCACAGCTGCTTACAGTATTGCCTCATCCTGACTCCAACATAATAATGAAGCACTTTCGACATAACATCCACCTTGTGCTCATGACAGGGAAATGATAACATGGAATTTTCTACTACATAGTCTATTGTCATGTCATATGCGTGCTTTTCTCCAGCATGTTTGCAAAATATTGCTTCAACTTCCTTTAAGAACATAAACAGGCAAGTGTTCGGGTGTACCAGTCCCCCTCGCGTCTTGCAGGCTACTAATGCAGCTTCAGGCTTCGACGCTGCATTACTTGTAGCTGCCAAGCCATTGCGACATTGTTGACAACTGGTGTTCTTCAATATCTTCTTGCACAAAAATCCTACCACATAATAAATTATACAGTCGGTCACATTATCTGACGAGGATATATCCGAAAAGACATTCTCACACTCAGCTTTTTCTTCCACTAAGCCGTCTAGTTTCTGTTTCAGTCCCTCCAGACGCGACTCTAGAGGAGCAGATTCCTGAAATGCTGACGTTAGGTCAGAGAGGCTCAAAAGGCGTGGCTCTTCACTAATCTGTACTTGGCAGTTGCCAAATTTTGGCGGCTTCACAAGGCTATATATTGAAAGCATATTATATAACTGCAAAAACGTAGGTAAGCAAGGGTGGTCATTCTGACCATTTGCTTGGCGTATGACGCCAAAGAATTTTTCAAGGACGTCCTGGTTGAATTTAGCTGTTTGCATATTTAAAGCATATTTAAAGCATATTTACATATTTAAAGCCACACTGTTCTGACAAATACTTTGAAAGCTGAATTGTAGAAAGTATTGTTACTCGCATACCTTCAGCAGTTGATTGAGACAGGAAGTTGTGAGGATTTACTTTACCTAGCTTGACATCTTTCTCCCAGTTGTTCAGCCATTGCAATGTTGATTCTAGGATGCTGAAATCTTTGCTTCCTTCTCTGAGGCCTTCCTTGGGGTGCTTGCGGTTGAAGGCATCGAACAGGTTATTCATCCTTACCGTAAAATCAACTGTCCCTTTTACATTGCATAAGCCAAGCGATCCCTTCTGTGAGTAAAATTCTAAACCGTTTGCCACACTGAGGCTGAACAGCTGCGTTGCAAGCTTCACGCGCATTTTTTCGGTGTTGCTTGGGTTTACATGTGAGAAAGAAAGTTTTGGGCAAACCCTCAACATGCCTTCGGCCTTGGTGTCGACTACGTAAAGTTTGTCATAGTGTGACCACATCACGCGGCTGCCGTTTAGAGAGAATAGCTTTTGCTTCAGAAGCCGGTTTAGCACGCACTTGATTAGATGTGGCACATCTGAAAAAAGATAAACATTTCGTTCCTCACACACAGGATTAACAAAATAGTTCTTTGCACCATTTAAAGCACCAGTTACACCAAAGTGCTTCCACATGGATCGATTGGTCGTGGCACCGTCACACACAATCGCATCGACAAATGCGCCTGCATCTTCAAGAAGGAGTATCGCCTTCAATACAAGCTGGGACAACACAGTTCCTTTTGTAGGGCCGTGGCTTGCAAAAACAGCCACGGGTTGGGAGTAGCTCTCACCAAAAGAACGGAATGCAAACACAAGTCCATGATCGGCTAGCTGCTTCGGCGCTTCAGCTTCATTTCCGAAGTCTGCATGTCCAGAATAAGTCATTGTTTTGGAGTTCACCCGCAATTCTTTGCGAACGTTAATTTCATCAAACACCAGAATTCCATGTCTTCGAAAAGCGTCTTTTGTTGAGAGCTTTTTTTTGAACGCACTAAAAAAACGAGTGTCAAAACCACATTTCACACGCACCATGGAGAGGTATTTCCGCACTGTTGACACACACGGAAGGGGCAATACGTTGTTATCATGCAGAAAGGAATAGCCTGACGGGCTACGAATGTGCAAGAGCAGGCAAAGTAGGAGCCACTCTTCGCTGTAGCGCCGATTCTTCTTGCTGGTGCACTTCGCAGCCGCTAAACATTCTTTAATAACAGTCGCTTCACCTTCAGGAATGTTTAAACCGCTGAGCTTGTCATCAAGAGACTCTTCCGACATTGTCGACAGCTTTTCTTGGCAGGACTTAAGTTGGGATGTCAAAGAACCCACTTTCTTCTTAAGACGATCAACAGACTTCTTTAATGAATACTGCGCTCTTCTGAAAGTCACCACATCAGTCTTTCGAAGACTCGACAATCGGAAATATCGCATAGGCCGCTTTTGTTTCTCCTTGTCTAGTCTGCGCTTCTCGTGAAGACGAAGTGTGGTTTGAAGGCTCTGACATCTTTGGCATGAAGCTGCGTCCGACTGCAGCAGAAGGACACATTGGTTGTGTCTCCAGCGGCTTGTTACATCAACATAAGCGCTGGAAGGCTGTGCGTTCGGATATTCTTTAGAGTAAGGCCCTCCATTGCATAAACGAACGTTGTGCACAAGGAAAATCAGCGTCTCAATATCGGCTATGTTGCGGATATTTCCATGAAATCCGAGTTGTTCTTTTGCTATTCGCCTGCCCAAAAAAGCGATGTTGATATTCAGTGCCTCATCGAAGCTCACGACTTTTCTTGGATATATGTGATTAACAGGAGCGGCATAGTAGTTGTATCCTTCGACTTCCGCAGCCATTCCCACAGCACAAGACACTGTATTCGCAGCCACGAATGCAGCATTAGACACGTGCATCTCTGAAAACACTACCGTTTTCTGGCCATCGATATTTATTTTATGATGTGCCCAAGCTGCAGTTGGCAGAGTGACTGATTCAGAGTTTTTAAGGATATCATCAGTACCTGGTTCTGCACCTGGCTCGAACACAGTGGCCTCGGTGCTGCAGTTGGCAGTGGTGGCACAGGAAACTGAGATCGCCTCGGCAATTCCAGAGAGGGCGGTATCGGAGCCTCGACTATCCAGCGATGACTCCTCGATGGCAGGAGTTGAGCTTGATGAATCTCCACCACTAACACAGCGTTTCTTTGCGGGAAGGCAAACACGGGTCGCAGGTGCTTTCCTTTTCTTCACAGTCTTGGTTAGGTGGCTCGGGCATCCAGGAAATATTGTTGGGATGGCGTCTTTTGCCAAAGCCGCCTTCCTCGGCGCACTGACAAGAACGTTTCCTTTATATAGCGCTTCCCATGATTTGGTGACCAATCGCGCGTCAAAATGTTTTTCACAAACAAAATCTGTTGTTTGCAACTCGCGATCCTTCCGTGGAATAGCATGTCGCCACACTTTCAAGCGGTCACTATCCTTCGGAGCAGCGAAAAGGGAAACTTTCTCCGAGCACGATTTGTAGCCCGAGTTGCATCGCGGCACAAAGCACTTCTTGCCCATCTGGACAATATAAGTTGTGTAAATAAGGACTTGATGAACAAGGATAAACTATTTCAAATAGGCTAGCATTTGGGTGGCAGGCGTTTCGACTGGCGAGCGTATGTGCACGAATGGGGCCTCGTCTGGTTTGGCGAGTTAGTTTTAACGGCTCAGACAGTGACGTCACGGAATATGGTGTCACTCTCAACTCCTGTCATTCCCGAAAGAAGAAACTGGAAAGCAAATGGTTAGGAAGCTGAAAAGGAAACGAGCACGACCATTTCACGTTTGTGCACCCACAGCAGGGCACAAAGATCTAAACAGCATGTCTGTGACGAATAACGAAAGGCACAATCAGAATGGCACATGGTGAGCCATGATGGATTAGTCGTTAAACGTACGTCAACCTTTATTACCACGCGCCAGCCAGCGCGTGTAAACTTAAGTTTACACGTGCCGAGCATCATCCGATATGGGGCATGCACAACGACAACCCATGAGAGGAATTTCTAACCTACCATTGTCAAGAGTGTTCCTTCCTTCTGACAACCATTATTTAGTGAAACGTCAACCCCCCCCCCCCCCCCCCCCCCCCCCCCCCACACACACACACAACAGCGCTTTCGTTTTCAGTGAATATCTTTTTCTATTTGACTAACCCAGTTCGGGTCCGCCACGGTGGATCAGTTGCTAAGGTGCTCGGCTGCTAACCCAGTGATTTCTAAGCCAGTTCGTCACGGCGGCCTCAGCCAATTTGCCACGGTGGAATTATTTGTGCACGAGCTAAAATATTTTTGAAATTCGTGTTCACCTGTACACTCATTGTCGCTGTTCGCAGAAGCTATATTTCCTATGTGTTTCCATCTGTTGGCTACTGCCACTGAATTTTCTTGATGTGCATTTACTTTCAAATCAGAGTGATATGTGTCGTTACCCTGATAAAAAACGAACGGCCAGCAGTTGAAGAATTGTCGCAAATGCAGCTTTGTAAGCGACGCGGCCCCCGTTGAAGCGGCTGACCTGAAGCCTCGATACACCCAGCGCTGCCTGTCGGAAAAATGCGAAACGCGTCTCCGTGTTCGGCGGGAACGCTGCGTGGCGGAGGCCGAGCGTCGGTACACCTAACCTATTCTAACACCGTGTCCTCTATGGAGGTGCTTACACGACCGAAATAGCACATGATGTGGGTTGTAGTAACCTCTCGCAATAAATTGGTCTCCTTACTCTTCAAAAAAACATGCTTGGCCGCTGCGTGCACCAATGTGCAAACCACTACAGAAATGGCTGGAGATTCTTTTCACTTCCAAATGATTTGAGGTAAACTATTTTGTGGATGATTGTGATCAAGAGGCACACAAGTGGTCACCAACGAAGTTATCACACATATGCATGCACAAACATTTGCTAGCATCAAATGTGGCCTTCCTTTACAGCAAAGCCTAGTTTACGGCATCATGCTTGGTGGAGTGAATATGAAATGAGCAGGCAAGCCCCTCATGTAAATGCAATATGTGTACTGTTAAGTTTGGCCTTTCTAATCAGCCATGTGGAAAGCTTTCTGAAAGCTCAAATGTGTTTTTTTTTATTGTTTGCTGCACTTTTGGTGCTGTAAAATTAATGAGCAGCTGCTGCTTAGTGAAGTCATGCTCGTGTTAAAATCCTCTCATGAGCACTTCAAAGGAACCGTTCGTTAGACAGAGGTGTTCTTTACTATGAAGTCACCAATGCAAGCTTTGTCTGCTTGTTTCAGCAAGATAGTGCTTTCAGGGGCAAAATTTTATTAGGAGCACAAACACTTGACGGGATAAATCATCCTTTCTGCTTATGACAGAGTTGGGCTGCATATTCGTTTGCAGCAAATAATGTCAATATCTGTTGATGGAAGAGGTGTCAGCTACAAGGGGTCCCCGTACTGGTCCATGGGAGGGTCCATACTAGTCCATGGTAGCCTCCTCCGTCTGAAAACCTTAACATCCCCTCCTGCCGAATTTATTCTATATGTGTGGTATAATGCTGGAATGATCCTTGCATCAAATTTTATCACAACAGTGATATATGTTGGCTACACGAGGGTAGCAGTGATGTCACCGCGGGGGAAACGTGGGCTAATTGGATCTGCGGGCATGCTGTTAACTTATTTAGGCTGCTCGTGTCATGTTTCAGAAATGTTGTTAGAAGGCACTTGATAGCCGCTACCATCTCGCCCACCGTTAGATCACTGCCTACGGCATTATGCTGCTGATTTCGCATTTTCAATCCAACTGCAGCTGCACGATTTCTTGTGTATAGATTTCCTAGGTGTTCAGAATTAATCTAGAATCCCCAACTACGACATCCTTCATAATGATCCCCAACTATGACATCTTTCATAATGAGATCATAGTTTAGAACTAAGAAAATTGGTATCAACTTTAGTTAACCTCCAACTTGCAAAGGCTTAACTTGCTCACTTCATTGCAGTAAGAGAGCAAGTTCAGCTTTTGCATCATGAATAAAATCTTGTTGAAGCTCGCATCTTCGGAGGCGATATTCAAAATTGATACCAGCCATGTCCATGGCCTCTGCATCCCTCCATTGTCTGGTAATTGTGGCAGAATATCTGGTAGACATTCAATATTCTTTTAGCTTCTTTATTAGGGAATTTTATAAATGGCACATGCAAGCGTATTAGCGTACCAAAAAACCAATGTCCTGCTCGCTTTGTTAATAACAATGATTGATAAAGTTCAGTGCCATTTGGTGCCAAATATATAACACAGGTAGAGCTCGAGGAAGCTCTGTATTTAAGAGCTGCCTCGAGGAAATTGTTCTGCCAAATGTCAAAGAGAATTGTAGCAAAGGGCATGAAGAAAATGTAGGTCACACGAGTTTCACATTATGGTTAGGCGATCCTTGTCGGCACCCTATGCAAAAACACAGGTTACCTACCTGGCCTTCACTAGATCACTTTGTCACCGTTAAGTGTTTCGGCATTGTCATGACACTTGATCCACTATGAAAGAAGAGGTCAGTTCGATAGTGTATATTTCCGCAGTCCTGCAGCATTACTTCACTTGATAGTTTAGGACATAAACACGAGCCGATATGTGTCCGCGAAGGTATAAGTCTACTGGACTGCACATGCCGTATTCGTGCGTTTCATACATTTTTGCATGAATATCATGCCAACTCCTTTTTTTTTTAAATAATTGGTATTGCAGTTGGGCCATTCCGTGATTTTAGTCGAGTGATTCAGAGGAGAGTAGCATTATGAAAATCTAAAGAAGGAAAAAAAAACATGCTAGCTGCAGACTGGAACATAGAAAACACGAAATACAGAAACATTGCTTTAACACTGATGTATTGCTGTGGTGCATTGTGGTAATAATAGAGCTCTCCTCTACTTTGATATAAATAAGTGCTAATTGGTGTGCACTGGGCTTCTGTACTGTAAAAGTGTGAATTATTGCTTACCAGAATGACTGCACTGCTCCAGGAAAAAAAAGGATGACAAAAAAGAACACCGTAATGAGGTGAAGACCCTATATGAGCGTGTTTATAATGGTCGTGTGACAGCTAGTGTCTGCTGCCAAATGAATCCAACAGGCTATGAGGCCAAGGAAAGCTTAGGGGACATTAATTGTTGTCTTTAATGTAGTAATTATGGTATAAACTTAAATTAATTCAAGTGGACAAAAACTCATCCTTTCTGTGGGTGGAATCTGAACCCACAACCTTCGAATTACGCATCCGATGCTCTACCGCCTAATTGTAAGGGTGTGGGTTCGGATTCCACCGTCGGAAACGGATTTTTCTTCCACTGTAATTCATTTCAACTTGTGTCATAATTACTACATTACAGTTAAGGACAACAATTAATGTCCCCTATGATATCCTCAGTCTAATTGTCTGTTAGATTCATTTGGTTGTGTCAAACAAACGAGCCGCTCAAAAAAATTCCACTTCTTTCGTTCGCTAGTGTCTGCAGCAATTGCCATTCCTTCAAAAAGGATGCCCCACAAGAAGAAAAGTATAATCATTAAGATTTTTTTTTTCATGAAATAAATCTTCTTGTTTTATATACTTCAGATGCGTCACCACCACAAGGAGAGATGCATCACTTTTTCACTTGCGATTTCTCTCCAGTTCCTACTTGCACAGTATAGTAATACTTAAGGCAACAGTATGAATCATGGTTCACACTGATTGCATCTATTTTGTGTATTTGCAGTCAGATTGAATAGACACCTTTATTAAGCTTGCCCGTGTGATGTCATTAACATGTAGTGATGTAGCTGAAAAATTCATTTATGGTGCATTAAGTAGCTTGGTCACCTTCGACTTCAAGGTCAAAGATGGACCCCTCTGTGATTTTGTTACAGGTGGACCTTCTCACAACTCTCGACGCCCAAAGAAGATAGAACGTGGGAGATATAATGAAAATTTTCACATATTTTCTACAAGAAATTGTTGTCATTCAGTGTGAACATTTTGTTTAACAACACATTGTAGGAGTATCGCGTATGACGTTTCGCTCAGAGCTAAGTGGCTTACCAAGGCGGAAATGTTGTACGTGAGTACACGTATATATATATATATATATATATATATATATATATATATATATATATATATATATATATATATATTGCCATTGTAGTATATCTTCTGATATGGAGCACAGCGGGGATCTGTGTGCCTTAGAGATCTACACGCGCCTTAATTTTGTGATCGAGCCCGGCCAGACCAACGGCAGGTAAACGTGCCTGCCTTCTAACACGTCCTTGAAATAGTACACTACATGGTAACAGAATGCTAACATATCTTCGGTAGTGACGCGGCCCATTGCTATCGCGCAGGCGCAAGCGAGAGATGTTGTTATAGACGCATCGTGAAGTGCGGATGTGCTCTCACCTGCTATTTCCTTTTCGCATGACACCAGGCCCGTAGCCAGGGGGAGGGGGGAGGCCAGAATTTCGGGAGGGCCTGGGAGCTCCCGAAATTCTGATGGAGGGTGGTGTTTTACCGAAAATAATTAATGAAAAGGTGTTTTTATCAAATAGTCAAGACCTTCAGCAAGTGCCCCCCCCCCCTCCCCCCCGCAAAAAATTCCTGGCTACGGGCCTGCCTGACACACAGCGTTATCTACTATATCGCGTAGCTTGCTGGCGCGTGCCCGATAACATCGATATGCTTGCTTGGCCAGATGACTCCTCTATTCTGAAACTCGACCGACCCGCATCGTGTGGCTCCAAACAAAAGCAAGGAAAACTGCAAACACCCACTTAATGTCAGCCGTTGTGGTTTTGGGTAATCTTCCTTGTGGATGTTGAGTGCCAGTTTGGATTTTGGACTGAAAAGTCAGGCTCAGGCGCATAGGCGTGCGCAGGGTTCTCCATTATGGGGGAGGGGGCAAACTTTCACGGCAGGGGCCTGCCCTTTCTCGACCCCCTGCCATGAAGGCCCTTACGATCAGAAAGTAGTGCACAGAGGTACAGTCTAACAGAGGTAGGCGCGCCCCCCCCCCCCCCCCCCCCCCCCCCCCCCCCCCCCCCATTCCTTTCTTTCGCTTCTCTACTGTGTGCACGCCTATGCTCGGACACAAGCCCGGCCCGCCAGATTAACTGTATGGCATGCTGTATGGCCCTATCTGTGGGCCGGGTCCGACCCGGGCTTTCGGGCAGGCGCGTGCCTGTACACAGTCTCTAGAGTGCCTCCATGGTACGTTTCATCAGTTACGCCAAGCCCTGCAGCTTTTCATTTGATTTATCTAATACGGAGCAGCGCCCTGGGCGAACGTTTCATTCATCTAAAGATGTGCGAGCTTGATACACACAGAGCTAACTGACCAGAACTCTCTCTGCTTAACCATACCGAGTGTCTCGGCTACATTTAGCCAGGGGTTTAAAAAAATACATTATCAGAGGCAGGAGAGTGAAATCAGTTGCATATTGCTGACAGCCACCTTGCGCAGTACAGACAATTTTTGTTTTGTAATTAGTTAATTAGGAGTATTTAACTAAATTGCTAAATATCGACTTCAGGCAAGAAATTGGATTTGCAACTGCGACGGAGCCGGCGAGTCGTGGCCGCAGCTGATTTCATTCGCTCAAACCACGGCTGAGAGCAGCACGATCGCGGCGCGCGAATACGTTAGTCACTTCATTTTTCTTATATTTCGCGGGCTTTCTTTGCAGCTTGCAAAAATGGTACACGTGAGACTTCCTTAATCGCAAATAATGCAGAGGGGGTTTGTGAAGACGCTGTCGAACTTTGCAAATCCCATTTCCTGCCTAAAGTCAATATTTAGCCATTTAGTTTAACAATCCTAATTAACAAATTAATTAATTACAAAACAAGAAAACGCCAGGCCTGCGCTGAAACCGCAGCACAGTCGCAGCGAAAGCTGGAAGAGCGGCGTTTCTAGAGCCCGTTGTAAGCTCTCTTGGGGCTACTAATACAAGTGCACTAGCAAGGTACCCACTACGCCATAAATCACAATTTTTGTGAAGTTTGGAAGCGCCTACTAAGCCATTATTCGTCATTCTGCGGAGAAGCGAAGCACCAGCTACACGTCTGTAAGGCATTATGTGCACTTTGTTGACGCGACGACTGACGACAATGAAGAATTATGGCTCAGCCCTTTGTAATGGGTTGGAAGCTTTAAACGGCCCACCAGTTATGTAATTTGCATTGGGTGACGCCCGGTCGCTATTTCCCTGTCCCGCCATGCTGTATAACATACGTTGACGTGGGAGAGAGACGGGGGGGGGGGGGGCGAAGAACTTTACTGAGACCTCGAGGAAATGGATCATGCGCTTATGGGCTTCCTTGGCAACCAATACAAGTGCACTTCCGAGGAACCCACTACGCTATAAATCATTGTAATTTACTGAGAAGTAGGGCAGCAGGCACTGTGCCATTTTTCGTCATTCTACGGAGAGCCATGGTACCTGCTAAACGCATGTAAGGCATTATGCGCACTTTGTTGATGCTGTACCTGATGACGATGAATTATGGCGGAGACCTTTGTAATGGGTTGGAAGCATTCAGCAACCTACTCGTTGCGCAATTCGCATTGTGTAATGCCTGGTTACAGAATTCGCGCTGTGCGACGCTTGGTGCTTATTTTACTCCTACCACGCTAATTGCATATGCTAATGTGGTTCCTTCCCGACATGAAGCCTGTATAGGACCTTTTTGCAAAGCAGTGTCAAGCACCGGCATGGCTCAGAGGTTGAATACTGAGCTCCCTAGCAGAGGGCCCAGGTTCGAACCTCGTTCCATCCTGGAATTTTTTTCTTCCGTTTTTTTTTTTTTTCGAGCGATAGTGGTTACGGACACCGGCGGCGGAGGCGGACAACTACGGCGCTAAAACGGCCGCTGAAATGATTTCATAAAACCTTTGCTGTAAAAATGTCTGTAGTGCGCAAGGTGGCTGTCCGCAATATGCAACTGATTTCACTCGCCTGCCTTTAATATTGCATTTTTTAACCTTTGGCAAAAGTTAGCTGGGACACCCGGTATAAAAAAAATTAGCAGCGCAAAGATAATATGCTACGAACGCGAACGTGGTCTTTTGGTTATTAAAAAAAAAAAAAAACGAAAGGAACCGCGTTAATGTGAAAGTTGTCACCATGTCGCGCTAGGCGGTCGCATTGGTGAAATGGTCCGCTGCTGCAAAACCCTGCTTCAGAGAGATGAGCGGGCGTTGCAGTGAGGCTGCGCAACTACATGCCACATCGACGAAACGTTTCCCGCCGGCCACTAAAGCAACACAGCAGACCCGTTTTGTGAAGTCCTAAAGCCACCGTTAGAGCCAAGGACACCACGCTCTGATGGCACTCTCGAGCGACCAGGGTGATTGACTTCACGTCCTCCACAACACCAAAAGTGCCACTGCTACAAGTCCGGCAGGGGCGAAGGTTGCACTGGCAGAGGCAGCGTCGGCTTGGCTACAGAGGTACCAGCAGTTGGCGCTGTACATGTGGCTCAGAAGTTCTCGCGTTTTCGTCATCATCACGGTCACAAGGTAGTCAACTTCGTGGTGGCATCCTGAAAGATGTACAGCTTCGCGGATGCAGTCTTCGAACTTGACCGTGGCGCTGCTGGGAAGATCAGAAAGCGTCGCTTTTAGCTGATGATAGAATGGCGAAAAGCATAACGTTGCATGAAAGGCGGAAACCGATAACGCCGATACATACACAGCAGGGGCGTAGCCAGAAATTTTTTTCGGGGGGGGTTCAACTATACTTTGTGTATGTTCGTGCGTGCGTTTGTATGTGTGCGTGTATATATACGCAAGCAAAACTGAAAAATTTCGGGGGGGTTTGAACCCCCCCAACCCCCCCCCCCCCCTTGGCTACGCCCCTGATACACAGTGTGTCTACCAAGTTTCGAGACTGGCAAAGATATCCAATGGAGCCAAGAAGCGGTTGTCTAGCTTTAAGTGGTGAGTGTGCTGCGCATTGTGTGAAGAATTCACAAAGTTGTGGTGTGAATTTTGTCAGTTACAGTGATTTCAGTGATCACTGTTTCGTTTGTACGTCACGGATAGCAAAGTGGAGCAGAGAGTAGCCAACAAGTTTTGCGTAAGACTTGGCAAAACAGCCACGAAGACCACGGACATGATTGAAACTGCTTACATCACGGACGCTATTCCTCGAGCGAACATTTTTGCATGGCATGGACGGTTTCGTGAGGGTAGGGAGGTGGTCACGGACGACCTTAGACCTGGCCGTCCGGTAAGCGTTTGAACTGTTGAAAATGTTGAAGAAGTGCGGGAAAGCTGTCTGAAAACCTCTGCCAGTCCCTGGGGATGATAGCGCAGGACCTAAACATAAGCAATGATACTGTCAGGAAGATCGTGGTACCAGATCTAGAAAAGATGAAGATTTGTTCCAAATGTTGCCCCACAGCCTCATAACAGCAAAAAGAAGACCGGGTATCTTCTTGTCAGGAGTGGGTTCGACTGGCGGGAAATGACCCAGAATGGTTTTAAAAAATTATGACTGGTGATGAATCACTCTTACATGCGTACGATCATGCAGCAAAGAGACAATCAGCGGCATGGATGGGGAAGAATTCCCCACGACCAAAACAACTTCGCATCCAGAAGTAGCGTGTGAAGACAATGCTTGTGGTGCTTTTTGACTGGCAAGGTGTTGTGCATAAAGGATTCATTCCAGAGGCACAAACTGCGAATGCTACAATGTACAAAGACATTTTAACACGCTTACCGCAGAGAATGCAACGGGTCCGGCCGGCAAAGGTTCATTCGCATGACTGATTCTTCTTGCACGATATTGCACCATGCCACAGAAACTGAAGTGCAGATATTTTTAGCAAAGAAACAGGTGACGGTGTTTCAACCATCCACCCTATTCACCTGACCTAGCCCCAGCGGACTATTTTCTTTTTCCAAAAGTCAAAGTGACGTTGAAAGGAAAACATTTCGACTAAATTTCGTACATCCACGGGGCTGTTACGAAGGAACTCAACACTGTCGGGCAAGAGGACTTCCAGAAAGGAATCCAGAAACTTTACAGCCGTGCAAGTTCTTGTATACAACAAGGAGGGCCATACATTGAATATTAACAGCCAATCTGCATTATTTTTCGATGACGCCAGTCTCGAAATTTAGTAGACACACTGTGTATTATACAGTACATTGCGAACCACCTTGTATTGTTTTTGCAGCAATTGTTCAACGTCTTCATCTCTAGCAGTCGTATTTCAGTCATACATATCAGATTAGGCGCGCCGCCAACTCGCTGTCACTCGTGCATTGCCTTACGATGATGTACAGTGCTTATGCTGACAGCGTATTCAGACGCTTGCATGTGTGCGATAGAGATAAGGATTCTGTAAACCCCGAAGATTACGCGGTTATATTTGCCCTCGAGCTGCTATGGAAAACTTTTGTGATATTAAATCGATACACATGATTCTCTAGGCGTTTCTTACGCCACTATATACGGATATCTCATCGACGGTCGACTAACCCTAGGCTGCGAACAGTAACCGACATTTAAAACGCTAGAACACGTGATTCCCTGGCATATGTGCCGGAGCGGCGTGATTGTTAGACAGAATATTTAGAGGACGCTGAATCAGTGGTATAAGTGGTATGCACTTGACGTCATCCGCGAGGAGCGCTAGCGGCGGGGTCGCCATTTTGAAGGTCCGCGCACTCGCCGCACGCGCAAGAAACTATAGCAACTATAGCCACTATAGCTGCACGCGCTCTCTCCGAGATCCGTACGGACCTCCGGAACACCACCGACACGCCGACGCACGGACAGCGCGGACGGCGCGTACGAACGGACCTACAATATTGCGCGGCGATGGCGTTGCGGATCAAGGCTCAGTCGTTGGAGTGCGTGCACCCAGGGGACCAGGTTATAGTGCGGCCGTCATGTAATCTACGTCCGCTACAACCTATCCGCATCTATCTTATCATCATACGGCTATACATTCATTCCCCGTCCTCCGTTCAGAATAGCACTTGCTAGATCAAGCGCATCAGCTGAGGCCGGCTTCTGCCCCCCCCCCCCTCTTTTTTTTTTTTCAGATAGTCTGTAACGTCATAACGGGCTCCATCCAGCGCTGCACTTTGAACGAAAAAGCTCGTTATTTCGCTTTACCGGAATTTATCGTTGTGTACGCGCGCTGTCGCTTGTGCTGAAAGGGTAATCACCGCTGACGCACCAAGTACGCTGAGTGGAGTGCGATCGTAAGTATGGGGCTTTACGCCCACGTGCGCCGATCTTCGCGCTGTTCGACATTGTAGATGCCATACATGCAATTTCAGATCAAGATATTAACCCTCAGAACCTGGGTTGATGTGTACCCCCTGCTTGAGACCAGAGTCAATAAAAGGGCATTCATATGGAGTCGAAGAAACTACGCCCGGAGGCCATTTGGGTGACTGATGTTACGTGTTTGGCATAGAGGCTGATAACTTATCAGATCAATTGCTGGTAAGTGAGGAAAACAGGTTCACGCTGAAAGGCCAGGGCCGTAAAGATAACTGTGAACATGGGTTGCCTTGAACACCCGCGTGCGCACAACAGCTGCATTAGTGATGCAGAACTATCGATGGTACTATCGATACTATCGATAGCTGAGTCACTATCGAACTATCGATGGTGAAAAATACTATCGATAGCGCTATCAATATTAAAATTCGATGGTACTATCGATAGTAAAAAATCAGCAGCGCGGACTCACTGCAGAAGAAACTTGGTTCCCCGCGCGTGTGGTACATAGTGGAGCCGGAGGAGCAGGCTGAAGGGCAAGAAAGTTAACATGGTTGTGTTCTTCACCAGAGTGCTTTGCTGACACGTGATCATAAAGTCAAACTGTTCAGCTGTAGCGGAAAGAAAGCCTTTACATGCGGCGGGACTGCGCGGCTTCAAATTGATATTGCATGTTATGATTTCAAAATAAAATGTTAATTGTAAGGTGTAACTGGTTGCTTTTGGATACGAATTTATTGATGGATACATTCCGCCATTTACACTGCGGAAATTGTTAATTTCTCTGCCGAAAATTGCTCATAAATTAAGTGAAGCTGGTAGTAAGCTATCGCAAATATTTTGGCAATATAGACGGCCAGGAACCGCATCATTATTCACACCACTATCGATAGTATTGTCACGTGGTTGTGACGGTCAAGAATGCTGCAGCAAGACTGGGAAATACGGAGCTCTTTATTTGGGCGAACTTGTGCCCAGAAAATCAAAACTCCAAATACAAGCGATACATGCTGTGGGAGCAGTCGTCAGCCGTTGAGTTCTCTCACCATCGGTGGAACGCGTCGTCTTTTATACATCAGTCATCAAACCTTCCAGTGTTATCGCTGGTGCTCGCGTAAGCTCTCGAACAAACTTGACTATTCGCGTCCGGTGCGTAATCTTAACAGAATGATCTCAAACAATTCTTGAGCTTCTCAAACATTACGGCGCGGTCTGCGTCAAACGTTGCTAACAGTTTTTATGGGTGAAACCCTAATACGTCAAAACAAAAGCAGTAAACACGCGTGGCAGATAGCGCTCTAGTAATATTAACGATGGTACTAGCGATTGCACTATCGATAGTTTGTTTACACTATCGATAGTTTCAAAGAAACTATCGATACTATCGATAGTCAATTTACCGATAGTTCTGCATCACTAAGCTGCATACCACAGCAATATAGCTGGCATAATTTAACGCATTTGGTGCGGGCGCGAACGTCTGTATTCGAATTTGTTATATCGCAGTTAAGCTGTGCAACTCTCTGGCAACACTGGCTAATGACCACGGTGACAAAATATCGTGCTATTATACCGTAATGGAAGCTATACACATTTTTTAATATCGCTGCCTCGCAGTAACGGAAGTCGATCTCAAAGCCTACGCTTTCGTGTGCTGCGAGTTTTGATACCTGGGTGCTGAAAACACGTCATGGCTGACATGCGTCTTTTCGCTTTCGAGTGACTGGTGTCTTCTGCTGTGTTTCCCCGCGCGATTGAAGGAAATGCGGGAACAAACGGCGACGCTTCAGCTGCGCCATCAGATGTTAAAACGTGCGGTGCAAAAGGGCCTCTTGCACACATTCCATTCCAAAACGGCCGCTCTCAGTGTAGTGAGCTCGGAGAAGGTGATGATTTGTGTTTTTACGCGCTAGTATATATTCTATAGGCAAGCGCGCGTTCCCCATCTGTGAAATTGGCGAAATTAAGTTTGAGGCTGCAAGGGAACCGAGCTTCGAAGGAGAGCGCGTGGAAGGGGAAAGGAAAAGCGCGCGTCGGGGAAGGTAGAATGTAGATGGCATTGAACCGCATCGGTGGTTGCAAATGGTTAGAGCGTCCGCTTGCCAAGTGGGATGCGCCACAGGCTCTCCATTCCCTGTAGAGTGATTCTTGAAGGAAAGGTGGGGAAATTTGGTTTGGAGTGCACGATAACTGTCTCTACACTGAGGACACCTTTTGAGGGACCATGCCTCAACTAAAACACTCGCCGGGGAATGGAGGCAAAAAAGAGGGAAGAAAGGGAGAGTTAGAAACTCGCGTCAAAGGCAGCAGAAGCGCGTAGTCGCCCTGGCAAGCGCCGGACACCCACAGTTTTTTTTTTTCTTTTGTTTTCTTTTAATGGGGCGAACGGGACCTAACGAGACTCTCGTTAGGTTGCGTTAGCGGAATGGAGAGGCCACCGGGTGGCCTCTCTTCCGCTCTCTTCTTCACTGACCTTCTGGCGATTTTTACCGCATCAGTTTGCCATTTCGGTCGTGAGCAATAAAAAAAAAAGGATGTTCATTGTAAGACAAGAAACTGTAATAAAATTTGTGCGTTTATGACAATAAAATTAACACTGGTCCGGATGGCATAGCGTCGATCAAACTTCAAGGTTTTTTTCAGTAGTTCTCAGTAAACTTCTTTTCGTTCTATTCTTGCTTCCGTACCCGTATCTCGGAAAGCTGGAATAAAAGTATAGATAGATGGTGTAGATTGCAACGTCGGGCCCGCTATTCTGACGCAGTAATCTTCTACGACATCATCTTCTTGTGGTCTTTGTTAAATAGCTAGAAACTTAAAGGGGGGGGGGGGGTTGGGGCGCTGTTAAGGGAGCTTTAAAGTCATTTTCTCCATTGAAGAGCTCAGGTGTAGCGCTCGCTGGAGCAGGCGTTCCTCGATAATCACCAGGACCTGATGGCATCGCATACTCTGTGTTTGGAAACCTTGGTGAAGAGGCAAAATATACACGTCTTGACGTTTACAGCTAATCATCACACGACAGCTTTGTACCTGTCACATGGAAATCAATCTAGTCCTGGTCCTCAAGCCTTGCAAACCTCCCGTGGATTTTCGTTTTACCGTATAATATCTCTGGACAGCTGCGTCGGTAAGGGAAATGAAGAGATGGTCCTTATACGGTTAGAAGGGTACTTTGAGTTTCATCGACGTGCGCCCAGAGGTAATGGCTGGCTTTCGACGCGAACGTTCACCTATAGACAGTGATCGATAACGTTGTAGCCCTTGTCACATCCGTACAACACCACAAACACCTGAAGACTCACTGCGTCTTTATCCTTTGATGTTAAAAGCGTTCATGACAACGTTGCTCATTATGCAATTACGAGTGTTCCATAGAAACCGCTGGGATTGGTTGACACATCTTTCCCGTAGCTATTTGTGTGGAATATCTCTGTCTGCATAAAGACGGACCAACGCCTTCTAGTTGTACCTCTCGTGGTATTTCGCAAGGAGTGCTCAACCACAGAAGAGCAACTCTACCCTATGCTGTTTAACCACGGTGCTCGTTGGTCTCGTGGGTTCGTAGCCGCAATCCGTACAGCTATCCATACGCATCTTTTCAACAAGGAATTCTTGAGCGCCGCCATATTACCCTCTGGGCTGTGCATATGCGTGACTCCCCCACACCCACCCCCTTAAAAAAAACTTGGAGGACGCTTGAGCTTCGTCTTCCAAGAGTAGAACGCGATAGCGTGATTGGGCCCCGTGCGCATCGCCTTCTCTATTGCTAGCCTGGCTTCGGTTCTCGGTGCATGCCCCAACCGTGCCGTAAGGAAACAGACGATTGCGCGCAACGTTGGCCGTTTCAAACTATCCTAGAATGCCTACTGCAAATATGTGAGTCAGCGAAGTGCCCACTACACGTCCGTAAGGCAGCACGTGAACCTTCGCAGCTACCCACTTTGTTGATGCTTTTGTAGCTGATGATTAAAAATGTATTAGCGCTTTGTAATGGGTGGGCCTTTGAAACACCCACTCGCTGCGCAATTCACATGTTTTCACGCCTGGAGCGATTCTACGCTTCTGCCACGCATTATTACATGCGTTAAGACCCCTTCCACTACATGACATTCATATAGTGTTTTTTCCCGAAGCACTTTCATGCAATAGCGGGCTCTGAGGTTCAACACCTGCTTGCCACGCAGGCGGCCTAGGTTCGATTCTTGTTCAAACCGAACATTTTTATTATTTATTTTATTTGCATCTTTCTCGATTTTTCGGTGACGGACAAGATGATCGTCAGCCTTTGTACTCTTGTGAACAGTCCAGAAAAGGGGTGCTCCATCTCTCCGACGAAAATGTCTATATGCGGACAATATCTGCATGTCAGCGTCAGGAGTGACACGCGTACAAGGCCGCGCTCTACGTCACATGGCTTCAACGGCAGTGTCGAAATGCCTAAGGAGGCAAGACAGAGAGCTTTCACCTAGCCAATGCTTACTCGTCACTTCGCGACGGACCCGCTCGCTTTGAGTATCAATGGGCATATTGTACCGAACAGACGAATGTACCGATTTCTTGGCATCATCGTCGGTAGAGACTTGCCTTGGAGACGTCATATCTTGTGCGTGACGAAACGATTGACCGCTACTGCGGACCTTCTTGCGGTTCTCGGCAGAAAGTCCTGGAGCGCGTCAGTGCCACCAATGTTCCAGTTACTTGTAACGCCCTCTTTTTGAGTTTAGCTTACCTGTACTGCATAAAGATACTTGCTTGACAATTATTCACAGACTTCACAGTGTACAAGCCGAAGCGCTCAGAACATGTATGGCTCCCGATAACTGCATTTTCAGTTCCGAAAGTGGCCATTGCCAGATAATTTTTCATTGCTTTATACAGTGCTAGTCGGTACTGACGTCGTGAGAGCACATATTCGGCACTTGACTCGACTTCTCACACCATCATGCATGCCTACAAGCAGCGAGGTCACATTCAACATTTACCAAAACCGCTGCAAAGCGTCGGCATACTTCTCAATAAACTTATTTGCACATACTAACACGGCGCCATATTGTTTAGTCGGCACCGGCCTCAAGTACACTTGACGATTCCAGGCACCAAAAAGAAAGTTGGAGCGCCGTTGCAAGCTTTAAAGCATGTAACCTTGGAACACTTATATTAAGCCCACCAAATATACATAAAGTATGGCAAACCCAACAGGTCTTCGGCAGCAACCATCCCGACGAAACTTAAAAGAAATCAAGTTGAAGACATCATCTATGAACACGTCGACAGGTGCAGAGCTTGTCGCACTCCGTGCTTTTATGTGTCGGGAAGCACCACAACAGTGGGCAGTTTTCTGACTCCAAGGCAGCTTTCCAAAGCACACAGAACGCAATGCACCATATGGACCCAACGAAGAACTCACCTCGGAGATTTGACAGGCCTGTCACCGCAGCCATGACAAAGGACATGACATACTTCTTCGATGGCTTGTGGGACACAGCAATATCAGTGAAGACGACCACGCCGGTAAGACACCCGATCTGCACATGAGAGCGGCCGATGTGCCTCAATTCCGTTTCCGTGCACTGACGCTGCGCCTGTGCCTCGCTTGGTATCCTCTGAATGTGCATTGCCACCGTGGTACTCCAACGTTTTCACCATGTGTCGTTGTCTCCAGACTCACGCCTATATCTACCGCCTGGTATTACCACTGCCCGAACAGACCATGATGCACCGTCTTTGACTCCGCGTCGCACTTACTAACTCATACATTCCTGATCGGAATGGCCGACAGCCCACGCGCACGTGCGACGTATGCGGCTGCGACGACACACCAGCGCACGTTATTTTTGTCTACCCACGCTGTAGCGTTCAGACTCATTGGCAGGTTATGTGCAAAGTGCTAGGCAATTAGACAATCGTACAACAACAGAACAAAAGTTGTAAAACAGTGCTTTCAAAGAAGCCCCACGCAGAAGACTATATATATTCGCGCTTCTCAGATTTCTGAGTTAAAGAGACACTTAAAAGCCATTGATGCTACCGCGATGTTCAGGGCACGCGGTTGCTTTGTTTCACTACCCTTATCTTTTTAACCCCTCCCCCCTGCAGGGTAGCCATCCAGAGCTAACGTTGGGTTAAACTATCTGCATTTCTATAGATTCTCTCTCTTTCTATTTTTGCTGCTCTCGTATATGACGTGCTCACGTCTATATCTTACCCGCATATTTTTATGAAATATTTTGTAGAGCTTTTTAGCTGCATAATCTTATAAGTGTTCATTGTACTTGCGTTAGAATGTCAAACTCGTCTACTTTTCATTCATCGGCATAGTCATATTTCTGTATATGCCCTTACTACGTTGCTTCACTTTGTTGCATACTGTGTCGTGGATGAAACTAGTGTGTCAAGGCGTGGGCTACCTGCAGTTATACCGCAATTATCGGTGTTAAAAACGTAAAGAACAATGAAGTGTGTATTCATCGAGTAAATAAGGAAACCAGTAGACTTGATGAGTGAAATAAAAAAAAACGCGGTGAATGTTTGTTTGCAAATATTCACACACAAAATGCGACTTTTTATGCGGAAATAGTAATAGAAAAGTGCGCCCAAGTGCGTGAAAAATAAATAGAAGCCAAAGACGCTGAAGTCGAAATAAATTTTCACACGAATTCCGCAAGATGCCTCGGTTTTCTTAAACTTATCGGTATCACTAATTGCGACGCTATCGCGCTCAATAATAATGGTAGAGCTTGGCCGGTGCCTCCCGGTTTGGTTTATCCCGGGTCTAAAGTGTTTCAGCATGGTCACCTGGGGCCCATAGGTCGGCAAACTCACTCATGAGTCGACTCACTCGGACTCGCTCAGACTCAGATCGGTCCGTGAGCCTGAATCTGAGTGAGTCCGGGTGAGTAATATTTTGGTGAGTTTGAGTCCGAGTGAGTCCAGTTAAGGAAATTTTAGTGAGTCTGAGTCCGGTTGAGGAAAATATTTCTGAGTCTGAGTCCGAGTGAGCCCTAAGCGCAATATATATTTCTTAAATGAGTCTGAGTGAGCACCTTTTATTGGCAACCTATGGTCCTATCTACTCATCTTCAGCATTACTGTCAGCCTTATGTCGCCTTGCGTTTATATTCAAGTCTATTCAGACATATCTCAACGCACTCGCGTTCATGCGTCACCTCAATATTCATTGATCAGGGACGTGAATTGGGAGGTGTGTCATGACCTACCCCCGCAAACTCTCTCACGGGAAGTTCTTAATAAAAATATCTTGCGTGAGTCGGGTATTTCATAAAAAAATGTTCTTACTGGATTGCAACCAAGGGCGTCCGTAGAACTTTTTCCAGGGGGGTGCATCAGCAGAGGGTGGGGAGGGTGAGGGGGGCATACAGCATAGCTGGCTTTTGTTTCATTGCCGTGACATGACCGGCAAGATTAGTCCAGAGCAGTATGTAACGTGCAAAGTTGGCTGGTAATCCTGAATGATGCTTCACGCGGATATGCGGGACTGGAGTGTGCTAATCAAGCTGTGTAGCTTATTGCTACTGCATAGAAAATTATTATACAAAATTCCAAGGGGGGCAGCTGCCCCCCCTTGCACCCCCCTCCGGACGCCCATGATTGCAACGACTGATAACCCGTACCTGATGGTATAAGACCAAAAGGCGTATCGTAGAGCACCGATAATGTGAGATATTGGCATTAAAGTGCATTGACACCAACGTCGAAAAAAGCTACTTTTACGCTCACGGACTCATGAGTCGACTCACTCAGGAGGCTCACTCAGACTCAAGTCAAGCCGTGAGTCTGAGTGAGTCCGGCTGAGTAATATGTTGGTGAGCTTGAGTCCGAGTGAATCCGGTTGAGAAAAAGTTTAGTGAGTCTGAGTCCGAGTGAGTCTGGTTGAGAAAAATTTTGGTGCGTCTGAGTCCGAGTGAGCCCTCAGAGCAGAATATATTTGTTGAATGAGTCTGAGTGAGCTCCAACTTTTTTGCCGACCTATGCCTGGAGCACATCGCTTCTATCATCTATACCAAGAACCTTTCCTTATGTACCCGTGCACTTGGCGATAGACGCTCTGTATGCGTGATGCCAGTGTGCTTATCTTGATGGCCTATACAAGCCAGAAAGACTGTATAGTCACTATAGCCTGATATTTTAGGACTGCGATGACGTTTCTCTTTTGTTGAAATATTCGAGTAAAAAAAAAAAAAGACGTCAGCAAAACATTTCCGTCAGTAAGATATACATGCACGTGTGCTTACCAGCATACTTGTTCTATGTGGTCGACGTCGGAAGCATTAAATCTGTGTTTCTGTATCTGGTGGATATGGTTCCTGCAATCTTGGAGTCCAGCGACAGCCTTCTCTGCATCACAGGCTGCTAACGCCGAAGACACCGCTGCAAGTAATACTGTATATATCGTCACATTTAGTAAAATTTTTGTGAAAAAAAAAAAGAAAATCGAAAGACGAGTCGTTTCGGCTGGGCGCAAACGTAAAATCAATCAATTATCTGGTTGATTTCAACAGGTAACGGTGCATATCAATAAAGGGACCTTGAAGCGATTTTGACGATTGTGTAGCGTAAGTCCGTCTACATCAACGGACAGATTTAGCTAACTCATGCCAAGCTTTAAATAATCCACCTGCACACTTACGTTACGAGAATGCAACTAACCTAATTATTCTGTAATTCTGGAATCTTGGCACTTTGCTTTCGAAAACAGAGAGAAAAGTAAGTCACGCCGAACAAATGGAAGCGCTGTAGCAACTGATATTCATTGAAACGCATTATATAGGGAAAACGAAACTTTTTGAAAGCGTATTTACTGAACGTTTTCGGCTGATCCACCAGGTGGAAACTTTCAGTAAATATGCTTTCCAGAAAGTTTCGTCGTCCCTTCCTTGCATCAGTTACGTCTGGTCCAGCGAGAATGAAGTTCAAAGAAACATATATATATATATATATATATATATATATATATATATATATATATATATATATATATATATATTATATATATATATATATATATATATATATATATATATATAATGCCCTTCCGTCACCTTGCGGGATTCCCCAA
Source organism: Rhipicephalus sanguineus (assembly GCF_013339695.2). Lineage (NCBI taxonomy): Eukaryota > Metazoa > Arthropoda > Arachnida > Ixodida > Ixodidae > Rhipicephalus > Rhipicephalus sanguineus. Next base: position 243,106,347 of record NC_051176.1, read on the forward strand.
TTTGCAATATTCTGTGTCCATGTGCTTCGAGTTGTCGACTAATTCGCCCTCGCGCTGCCAATTGCTAGCACACTGGTCAGCTCAGTTGCTGGAGCGACCACCACGGAAAGGCGTTGGTCCAGGGTTCGATCCGCGGACCAAGACGAATTTTTCTTCGATTAGAGGCTTTCCTTTCTGAGAAATCCGTATGGAGTTCCTTGTGGCTTCGTGGTACAAACTGGTGGTTGTCAATTATCCCTTTCATTTGCAGTAGTAGCAGGAGGCAATCTCGGCTTAGAACCAGCCGGCTAAGGTATCTTTTCGTGTCCATAATCATTAATTTAACAACGTTGTCAGCGGTATACAATGTTCTACTGGCGTAGCCAGGGCGGGTATAACCCCCCCCCCCTCTTCCACATGCAAAATTTTTCAATTTTGCATGTGTATACATAAAGCACTCATACAAACACACGCACGAACATATATAAAGGACGGCTGAACCCCACACCCCTACCCCTCCCGAAAAAAAAAAAATTCTGGCTATACGCACCTGCAGGGATCAGCGCGGCGGTCGGAGGTGGCAAAAGGAGGACATACGAGCGCCGGTGGAAAAGAACTTGCCCCACTTCCACCCAGTGTGAAATCTGCAGAAACGGCGGAGCTGCGCTTCTCCTGTGTTTCCCTGGTGGTTCTTGTGATATTTTGTGTGGTTGTCTGTCGTTACGTTATTTGTAGAACAGAGACGCACGGGGAAGGACGTGTGACAGCCCCTGCCTCACCCGCCCCTGCTACACAGTGACTTTAGGCCCTACTAGCCCTACTCACGCTCGAGCGTTTCACTGTGCGGCTATCGCTTCGTCCGCAGTTACGCCACTTGCGCCATGTATGGGTGTATCTGGGGACTGAAGCGTGACATGCGACGCGGACACTCATCTGTCGTCGGGAACGACAAAGGCCTCTGCTGAGCCCTGCAGCCTGTTTATCTCGAACGCGGCAGCACTCTGATTCTGCAAGTTCTCGCAGGTATAGCGGGATATTTTTTTAGGAAATTGTGCATTACATATGTGCTTCGAGTAGACTTGCTCTCCGTGTGTTCGCTTCTTCTGTTAATACCAACCGAAACCCGCCATAATCCTGGTTGTTTACCTTTGCTTTCTTTTTATTTTTCTCCATAGGTTAGTAAGGCAAGAGGAATGTAGCTCAGGCCGATCTGTCTGTTCGTTTTCCCAATGAACTGATCTCTGCCCCTTGAGTCGACTCGTGTTCACGAATATAGAGCGTAGATTTTTTTTTTTTTCAGCAAGGACAGTTATAGTTTTTTCCTGCAATTCACGCACACACTCTCATCGGGCAAATAAGTTTGCGCGTGCGATCACGTATACTTATCCGTCTTTCATATTATTTCATAAGCAAATAAACGCAGAAGCAATGTAGGGCACAACTACTGAAAGATTGTGATGCTGCCGTGCAGGAAGTCCACTTGCGGAAGAAAAGGTATACAGGGGAAGGGACGAAACATGCAGGGTACTTCTTTCTATTCGTTTCCTGTCATTCTTATGTATATATTATTTACTATTATTTGCTTATTATCCCTTGCTATATACGGTTCGTTCCTTGCTTCGAACGGCTCACTCGCGTCTGAGACACCATAGCATGTATGGCTTCGAGTGAGAGTTGAAGAAACCCTCGACATTTTTTTCTGGTTCGCTCGCCTTGTGCTCATATATCGGGGGTCTCAAACACGCGGCCCGCGGACCTCTCGCCAGCGGCTCGGCCTGCACATGACTGTCTTCGTCGAATATTTTTTCTTAATAAATATATTAATGAGCTACACATGTGTGACTGGTCTCAAACGTATTTTTTGTGAGGCATCCCACGCGGTCATTATGTGTTAAAACATAACCGCGGAGCAAAAACTCTATATTTGAGAATCTGCGTCCAGAGTACAGTCATTGTGGGGATCAGTAGCGATATGTTTCTCGACACCTGACGTTACATCTCCTTAATAAATGACTCGTATATGGTATTTGGGGGAGGCCTTCTTTCAAGTGCGAACCCCTCCCCCCCCCCCCCCCCCCCTCCGCTCACCCTTCCTTCGCTGCCCCGGCCCTTTGGAGACTAAATTTCGTGACTGCGGCCCGCTAGCTGAGGTGAGTTTGAGACCCCTGCCATATATATATATATATATATATATATATATATATATATATATATATATATATATATATATATATATATATATATATATATATATATATATACCAATAAGCAACAAGTGAAGCAGGCAAGCTCCAAGTCGAGACCCTTGATGCCGCAGAGTTAAAGATTTGTGCCACGGATCTTTTCCGTATGAGTTTCGCACTTATCGCTTTGCACAGTCGAGACACTGTAGCAGACGAAATGACAACGACCCTTCTTGAGGCTTGCGTTCTTACGATCTAAACAAGAGAGTGATCCACATGTTCACTGAACTCGCTCTCTTCCAGCATTCACTTGCGTGCGCGACTCTCGGCCTGCTGTTTTTGTACAGCCGCGCTTGGCCTTTGCGTCGACCTGTGCGCCTCCGCGAGCGCGGACACAATGGGGCCCTTTGCAGCTGCCGGTAGCGCCCCTACGCGCGAGTACGCAGCTGCGCCGGCAGCATAGCAGCTTCATCTCGATCCGCAGCATGTTGTCTACAAGGAGCAAGGGACGGATAGCGGGTGGCGATAAATTCAACGCATGTCTCCATTCTTTTTCTGCAGGGGGTCGCTTCATTGCGAGTGGCGCGACCGCGCCCTTCCTGTTGACGCTTTTGGTCAGAGTGTAGTGGCGCAAAGGTCAAAGTAACCCAGCGGAAAAAATTTCGCGCGTCACTTTTTATTTTGCTGAAAACTTAATATCGAAGGGCAGTCATTACAGCAGACTGCCACCGTAAGCTTATCCGCTTTTTTTTCTTTTTCTTTTTGCCTTTTTTTTTTACTTCTGAGTGCCTTCAATCTATAACATACTCTTAGCAGCCAGAACGAATTCCATAACTCAGGATTACCGCCTCCCCATCTCGTTTTTTTTTTTTTTCATTGCCCCATCATTGTGATGGACAGGTGTGGTCGTTGGTTGTGGTTAACGATTTGTAGATGAAGTTATTTAAATGGGACCAAATGGAACCAACTGGACGAAATATTTTACGGGGAGGTTCCCTATTATGCACTTGGCACTTGTTGAAGCCAACAGAAACCCAGCGGAAATTTCGCAGGAGATTTGCCGTGCTATACTTTGTGTTTTCACCTTGTCTGAGGCTGCTTTGACTGTCTGGATGCTCATTGTGCGAGTGCAACTATGACGATTAACTTTAGGAATGTAAAACATTCGCCGAGAAGTGGAGACTGCAAAGGTTATGGTAATGAACGCTGTAATGAAAGTCTTTATCAAAATCATTACCCTTTTATAAAGCACGCTGGTGCCGTAAATGGACCACATACCACATACATATAGAACTGCCTCTTCTGCATTGATTCTATGTGGATTACGTCATATACACTTGGTGCGCCTGTATATGTGTATAACCGCAGCTTCGACAGCTGCTGTTAAGTTGGTAGTAGCTTATGTATGCCTGTTTCCGGGTTTACAGACCTGGTATTACGCATTTGTGCCTTACAGGAACACGCTGGAATTTCCTACAATGGAAACATTCTACGCAAAGACATGGTTGTAGGTACGTTAAAGAACCCCAGGTGGTCGAAATTTCCGGAGCCCTCCACTACGGCGTCCCTCATAATCATATAGTGGTTTTGGGACGTTAAACCCCAGATATTATTGCTATTACATGGTTGTAGGTGAGCGGCCCCTTTGTAATTCAAGTGATGCTGCAATGTCCGTTTCTTCTCATTAGTGATGAACGAAGAAAAAAAAGAGAAAAAGAAGCCTTTTTGACCAAGCAAACTTAATGAAAATATCATATATTTTCTACGGCAATTGATTGAGGTGAATAACCGCAGCCTTGCCGTTTGCCACCGCATTGGCAAATCCGGTGATTTAATATTGTATGCGTAACAGGGCAGCTACTGCACCATGCGGAGCAATGCTCGTTGCACGCATTTTTTTTTCTTTTAAGACCGAATATGTCGCTTTTGTTGAGTCCCGGAAACTTTCCAACAAGTGAACTGCAGTAAATACAACACAGTCACAATGAGTCAGCCCCCCCCCCCCCCTTGCCTATTTTTAGTTATCAAATGCGATGACTTGCTCTTATGCGTTTGCGTTTAAACGTATACAGACCAGCTCCGGGCTGATGAAATGACTAAGCGGATCCTATACACACGCCCAACACAGACTACACCCAGCCTTTCATAAGCTTCCCGCGTTACACGAAATCTCGTTCTTTCACAAGGCGAATGGATCGTTCGTGCGTTTGGCGACTGCATCCTAACAGATGTCATGACCTTAACTATCGGTCAAGATCGTGTTCAAATATTCGATATGCACAGAACACACGGGGGTGTTCTAAAAGCACTTGCTGTATTCAACGCTGTTTAGACTGATGAGTTATACATTGGAGCTCGGCGTTCTGTTCGCATATTTTTATTTTTCTTACACGTGTTACGCACGTGCTAGCGTAGCGTGTACAGGAATTCTGGTCGATACGGCACGATAGCGCTCAGAACACCGGGTTGGTTTATGTCCAAGCTCTGCAGTCATAAGTACACTGACGGCACCGCGTAAACATGCATTCTCTTAGAGCGCATAAACCTCCTTATTTAATGAAGCCTATTAAATGCATAGAAACAGTGCAGATGCTTACCGGTGATGAAAGTGAGGCGGCTAAATGCGTCGGTCATCGTACGCGCGGAGGAACGCCCATTAAATGGTGCTGGAACCGTTAGTGCTACGCCGCTGTGATCGGCCAGGCATGCTCGCAAACACGTTTGCAGTGTGCAGCGCACAGGCGACGACGGCAAGCGACCGGCGCTGCACTTGAGCGCTCCCTGCGCGACGCAGCGGCGGACGTGACGCGTAGTCTGCGCGCATGAGCCTCCCTGTTGAAGTTACACAGAACAAGCGGAAATGCTCGCTTTGGAGAACCAGTCGACCTAGTTCATGATATATGTCGTATTTCAAAGAGAAATTTAAAAGAGAATCGCTAGCGAATGGCGGTTTGAGAAATTTGACCAGGACCCCGGCCGTAAAAATTAACCTAAGGCGCTTGAGTTTGAGAAACCTTGAACGGCAGGATTACAGCCTTTATAACACAGTTACAAGAACAGATATTTCAACTCTGTAAAATGCTTTTATTGAATGCGAACAAAAACACTATATATCGCAGATTACGTCTCGACTCTGCGTCCTGCAAAAAAAAAAAAAAAAGAATGTCATCTGTAGTTCGAGCCCATATATATCCCTGTTAAATGTTTTCAGTATCGCGTTGTCTGTTTTCCTTGCCTCATGCAGCTGTGAACATGGCCAGTAAATTTTGTATAGCAGCGCGTTACCTAGGCGATGGAATGTAACAATCACCGAAGCTGTTGGCGCAGCTGCTCAGCTCAACAAATGGAGTCTGAGTAAAGTGCGTTGGGGGGCTAGTTGGTATGACATTAGAGCGGTAACTATGGTGTGTGATAAATGCATTAGTGAACCCTCCGTTTATCCGCATAAGAAATAGTTGGCGTATTTAGCGCAGATAAAGGCATAGGCGTGTGCGCAGGGTTCCCCATTAGGTGGGGGGGGGGGGGGGGGGCGAAGGTTCATCGCAGCGCCCCCCCCCCCCCATCTACCAAGTAAATGTACGAGGCAGATTTTGCGCCCCCGCCCCCTCTTAGTTGACGAGGGGGGGGGGGGGGGTCAATGAATGGGGCAGATTTTGCCCCCCCCTCTTAGGTGACTAGAGGGGCGCCCCCTTTCCCCCCCCCCCCCCCCTTCCCCGTGCGCACGCCTATGGATAAAGGGCTTTTACTATGGTGTGTGATACTGTCAGGAGAGCTTGTGCGCATGTACGTTTTCTAAAGTGGAAGGTTTGCCCCGCCACGGTGGTCTAGTGGTTATGGCGCTCGACTGCTGACCCGAAGGTCGCGGGATCGAATCCCGGCCGCGGCGGCTGCATTTTCGATGGAGGCGAAAATGCTTGAGGCCCGTGTACTTAGATTTAGGTGCACGTTAAAGAACCCCAGGTGGTCGAAATTTCCGGAGCCCTCCACTACGGCGTCTCTCATAATCATATCTTGGTTTTGGGACGTTAAACCCCAGATATTATTATTATTAAAGTGGAAGGTTTATGCTTCAATAAATTCAGTTGTTAGTCTGCGCTCGTCCTGTGTACTACTTCTTGTGTTCCGTCAACCGCGCAGTTGCTTACCGTTCTGGAGTCTGATTGATGGCGCAGCTGTTCGATTGCGCGGTTGCGTATTCTCACATGGTAATTGTCATGTATACTGCAGGCTTTTTTTTTTTCTCTGCTGCAAACAATACACGCAACGCATACACCTTTCTCCAAACGTCTCATTTTTCCGTCTCTCACAATTCCCTGCAACCCCACAATCGACGTCTTGACAATTAGCGCAGGAATGGAAAAGCTGCACTAATGTTCGAACAAGAAACACAGTAAATTTTGAACTTTATTTCTGGTTATGGGGACTTCATTTCTAGAAAATCAGCACGATGTTTTTGAGTTAGGGCATCTATTAATACAGCTGCATTGAAATCTATATGAGAAGATTTAATTATGGGGTCTCCGCATACACTCTAAGGTACCCCATTTTGTATATACCCATCCAAAATATATATATACCCATCCAAAGGGTAACTTATGGTGCGACGTAGCGTCAGCCCTCACGTTAGAGTACAATCAGTACATACGTCAGTATTATCGAAACTAAGTGCACTTTATGGTGCAATCATGTGAATATCATACGTAACGTTCGTTAATGTATTCCTCCGGGGTCGAGCAATGCTTTAATACAGCTTGCTGAATTATAGGAATGCAAATGTAATTAATGTTCATTAGACGGCTATAAAGGCGGAGCCAACACTGGAAGCACAGACGTTAATCTGATATGACGCCTGTATCGTAGCGGTGACTTCGTGGTTGAGCGTCCGCTTCCAATGCGGGAGGTACCGGGTTCGATTCCCAGTGCCGACCGGGAACCCACCGGTTTTTCCAAAAAGGGTAGAGGAGTACACCTACCTGGCGCTCGGTTGTTAATGGGTACTCATCTCGAAAGGTGGCCCCATAATGTTCTGCAAAGACCCCTGGGTGCACCTTAACCCACCACAGCCTTGGTGAAATAGTTGAGCATCCGCCTCTGCTGTGGGAGGCAGAGAACTGCTGCCGCCGGGTACCTACCGGTAAAATAGGGACAAGCGCACTTCCGGCCTGGTGCTCGGCAGAACGAAGTTCATAGTCGCTTGGGAGGGCCCCCACCCTGTGGAAAATTGGCGGCATGGGACCGCCAGACCTAAAAATAAGGTCACCCTCTCTCTTTTTAGGTAGGTATAGATAGATAGATAGATAGATAGATAGATAGATAGATAGATAGATAGATAGATAGAAACGCTCAACGTGCCAAAGGTGATGATGAGGATGGCGATGATTACTAAACAATATAGATGTCAGTGCTATTATTAAAAAGCTACATTGCCATTTCGGATACTTTTCGTTTGACACTACTGAATACTAGGTTGCATATAATTAATTTATGGTAATTAACCTTGATTACTGATCAACTATAACAATAAACAGTAGAAATCCATTATATGAAATTGTGATCGATCGTAACTGTACGCCTTGAAATACCATCTATACTATACATGGGCTTCTACACTAAGAGCTTCCCCTCATAAATTTCAAATAAATTGTTAGATTCTTTATTATTATTTATTACTATTACCAATTTCCTATACGTCAGCGTGATAATGTGCATCACATCTGCAGACTTTTCCTGAGTTTTAACGTGATCAACATGCACTTTCTCATCAATTTAGCGACAGACAATTTTTTACCCCTCTAGGGCTGCTTTCCCGCAGTAGCATTTAGACAAACTCTTCGGGGAAAAAAATCCAGCCATCGCAATCATACCAAATTGCAAGCACATAGAAAGGTTGTTCTAAAGTGCATGCCACTAGAGTGCAATTAGCGAATAAATGATCGTTGCGCTACAATTAACTTTTGAAAAATCACCCCATGCAGTTTCAATGGATCCACGAAAGTGTCTCGGGAAAAAAATCCAGCAGGCGGATTAAAACTAATCGCGATGTACAGCATAAGAACGTTGTCAGCGTTAAGTGCCTTGAGTACAATTTGCGAAAAATAAGGCATTCCTCAGTAATCAATTTCTAAAGAACTCTCCTCATAGCGTTACGCCGAGCGACTTTGCCGCAATAGTCGATGTCCCAGATTGCTGGACATGCGAAACTGATCGCGCCCGGCGCGCGTGAAGCGCCACCGCTCTGGTACACGCTAAAAGACTGGGTGTGTAAACACGGACACAAGAGACACCATAAACGCCGACTAACAACTGCAAAGGCGCACAACGGCGCACAACGGCGGAAAGAAGGCACGAAAACTTATTTGCGCATGCCCAGGCATTAGGCGATGCCTGTCCATCCGGCACGCGTGGTGGTCTACGTGAGAGATAACTGTTAAGGTATTTCATTTCTTCTTTATGCGCGTTAATCGATGGCTGACTCACGCATGCGCTGCCACAATTATCGATATGCCGTGCCTCAACCATTAGACGCGTAACAAAATTCCATACCTGTGCCTGTACAAAACTGCGCATTCATCGAATTTCGGCGCGCATTTACGCTCTCGACAATGCAAAGATAGATTAGATCAGGGGTCTCAAACTCACATCAGCGAGCGGGCCGCATTCATAAAATTTAGTCCTGCAAGGGCCGGAACGCGACAGTGAAGGAGGTCGAAGCGGGGGAGGGGGGGGGGGGGGCGTTGAACAAATAATAATAATAATAATATCTGGGGTTTAACGTCCCAAAACCACGATATGATTATGAGAGACGCCGTAGTGGAGGGCTCCGGAAATTTCGACCTCCTGGGGTTCTTTAACGTGCACCTAAATCTAAGTACACGGGCCTCAAACATTTTCGCCTCCATCGAAAATGCAGCCGCCGCGGCCGGGATTCGATACCGCGACCTTCGGGTCAGCAGTCGAGCGCCATAACCACTAGACCACCGTGGCGGGGGGGGGGGGGGGGGGGGGGGGAGCGTTGAACAAAATGTCACCTAATGCTGCCATTTGAAACAAGGCATTTCCCATATGTATTACCGTAAATGGAAAATTTCTGAAGAGGATTTGGCGTCAGGATTGGAGAAACATATCGATACTGATCTCCAGAATGACTCAAATGCGGACGCCGATTCTGAAACATGGAGATTTTGTTCCACGGTTATGTTTCAACACACGGTGACCGCATACGGTGCCTCACAAAAAAAAAAAAAGCAATGCTTGATTGAAACGAGTCCTATCTCTACAGCTTACCCGAACAAAACGTTATTAGGGTGAGTAAATAATGCGAGTACCATTTAGCAAAGTCACGAACATGCATTTTATTCCTTGTGAAGCCAGGGGCAACTAGTGAAACGTCCGCGGGCCGCGTGTTTGAGACCCCTGGATTAGATGGTGAGCCTCCGGTTAGCGCTCTCTTATGTTCCAACAATCTCTGGTTAACACAGCGGCCTGTCTGTCCTACATAGAAGCGGCCGCAGCTAAAAGGAACCTTATACACCACGCCTGTACGGCAATCAGTGAATTTGTTGGTGCGTTTTACGAAACAAATGTCCGTCCGCTTCTTGTCTACTACTCGCTCTTTCTTTCTCTGCGCATCGACGCAAATCTTACCTAGCTTATTGGCAGCAGTAAAAACAACATTAACGCCGTATCTACTTCCCACTTTCTTTAGCCTGCGCGATGGGCAGTAAATGTAAGGAATACTTACGACACTTTTTTTTTTTCCATTGCTTTCTGCAACCATGCTCGGGCTTAACAAAACGGACTTTTTTGTTAGTTTGTTACATTATATCCCTCCCACGTCGACCCCCTTCACCCCATGACTGTAAATATATTTATCCGGCAGGACACACGCGCGCTTGGTCTTATATATATAACGCTTTTTTTTTTTAAAGGGACACTCCATAAAAAAATTATCTAGCTTATATTGGTAGACTACTCTTCTACAGTACAAAAGACACCACCCGTTACTTGAGAAAATAGTTTGTAAACCATAAAAGGGCGCGGAAAGGAAAGACGGATGCCGCCGCGCCATGATCGCTGTGACGTCGTAGCTTTTCACGGCCCAGAATAGATTAATATGAATTGCACTGTCTTTTAAATCAGTCAGAGTAAGAAGTAGTACTTTATTTTAAAAAGACAGGGCGTGCAAACACGGACACAAGAAAGGTGTCACGAAGCCACAAACGCCGACTAACAACTGAAGAGACGCACAACGGCGGAAAAGAAAGAAGGCACGAAAAACTTATCTGGGCATGTCCATGCTATAGGCGAACCTATCAATCCGGTACGCGTGCAGGGTCTACGTGAAAGATAACTGTCAAGGCATTTGATTTCGTCTTTATGCAAGTTAATCGACGGTTGGCTCACGCATGCGCTGCCACTGTTATCGATATTTCATGCCTCAATCATCAGGCGCGTTTCTTCATTCCTATGCCGGTACAAAACTGCGCATTCATCGAATTTTGGCGTGCACTTACACTCTCGACTATGTAAACGTAGATTAGAAGGTGAGCCTCCGGTTAGCGATCTCTTACGTTCCAATAATCTCTGGTCGCTGAACGTTTGAAGAAGTCCGTTATGTTAAGTCCGAGCATGGTCTCAGAAAGCGATAGGAAGAAACGTGTCGTAGGTATACCGTACATTCATTGCGTGTCTCACGTGCAGGCTAAAGAAAGTAGGAAGTAGATACGGCGTTAATGTTGTTTTCACGGCTGCCAATAAGCTAGGTAAGATTTGTGCCGCTGTGCAGAGCAAGAATTAGCCAGTAAAAGACAAGAAGCGGACCGATATTTGTTTCGTAAAACACACCAACAAATTCACTGATTGCCGTACGAGTGTGGTGTATAAGGTCCCTTTCATCTGCGGCCGTTTCTACGTAGGACAGACGGGCCGCTGCATTAACCACAGATTATTGGAACATAAGAGATCGCTAACGAGAGGCTCACCTTCTAATCTATCTTTACATTGTTGAGAGTGTAAGGGCACGTCAAAATTTGATGAATGCGCAGTTTTGTGCCGACACAGGAATAAAGAAACGCACCTGATGACTGAGGCATGGCATATCGATAATAGTGGTAGCGCATGCGTGAGCCAACGGTCAATAAACTTGCATAAAGATGAAATTAAATGCCTTAACAGTTATCTTTCACGTAGACCCCCTACACATGCCGGACTGATAGGTTCGCCTATTGCATGGACATGCGCAGATAAGTTTTCGTGCCTTCTTTCTTTTCCGCCGTTGTGCGTCTCTTCAGTTGTTAGTCGGCGTTTGTGGTGTCGTGACCTTTTCCTTTTTGTGTCCGTGTTTGCACGCCCTGTCTTTTTAGAATTAATACTTACCAACTAGCTCAGCTCTCTGTTGTTCTAAGCTTTATTTCTAGTATACTTTATGCTGTAAAAGTACCGAGAACAGGGTTTTTGAAGACTACCTTGAACGTTTAAAATGATTTAGTACTTGTTAGTATTCCTGTAAAGCTTCGTGCTTGTTTAAAAACAAAAAAATAAAATTATGAAGTTGTATGAAAGTTCAGAGGCGTACTCCCCAGATTTTGTCTACGAAGAGGCCTCGGGCCGCATATCTTAGCAGCCCCAATGACCAGCTGTAATTTGTTGCGGATATTTTGCTGTGTACACTGCTGGAATGAACTATTCGTAACACACTTCCAAATTTTGACCACAACAATGACGGATTTTTTTGTGTGTGTGTGTGTGCCTTTCTGAACGTGCACAGTTAGTTCGACTCCGCGCGTATGCGGCAAACACAAGCTGGCTTCTCCGCCGCAACAGTGCTTGTGGGGAGAAGCCCGCTTCTGTGATTGAGTTTTGTTTGCACAGATTGGAAGTGAATACCGGCTGGAACGGGTGCGAAAAGCAATGCTGCTGTGACTGTGATTCATTTGAAACTGCAAAATTCACGGCGCCCCTACTGAGAGCTTCTTTGTGCATTCTTATGAAGTATCAACAATAATTTCACTTCTATGTGTATACAAGTTACGTCTTTGTTGAATAAACTTAGTGGACTTCAATAAAATCGAAAATCAGAAGTGATAGAGCTGAAATCGCTTCGACGCCTCATGGATAAGGCTTATTCTGCACTGGAAAAAGTTATCGCTTTCAGAAAACTTACAAGAAGCATGACATACGCATTTAAGTATATGTGCTCACGACAAGTGCGCTGGATGTCTTTATTAACATTTATTAATAGCGAAGCTCTTAGCCAAACCATAAAGACGGCAGTGGTATTGCAAAAAAAAAAAAAAAAAAAACGCCGCGCCGTTGCCTAGCAACTGCCTAGCACTGCACGCGCTCTGCGATGGAGACCGTCAAACCATAAAAATGGCAAAAAAGAGAAGAAAAAAACCCGCCGCGCCGTTGCCTAGCAACCGCCAAGCACAGCACACGCTCTGCGATGGAGACCGCCGCGCATAGCGTCCCACGGCAGCCTAACGCCACGGGCGCAAAGAGAGAGAACATGAGATAGAAAGAAAGACGAAGGACGCATCACGACCAGATACCGCACCACCTGGCCAAGCCGCGCATGCGCGGTAGCTAAGCCACGCCCACCGATGGAGACATCGCGCGCAACCTACGCTCTACAGTGCATAGCCTGGCTGCGGCCGATCGTGCCGAGACAGCTATGGGGCGTGCTAAGAAAGTGCGTAGTCCCGTGGAGGAAGCCGCGCATCTCAAAGCTAGACGTGTCGGTCGACGGGGAGTATACGAGCGGTGACGGGCCCGTGCTTCGCTGTGCCAAGCTTTGCGCGACTTAGTGCTAGCTTCTCGAATTTGTTTTCATACATTCGTTTATTTTAAAAAATGTTCCTTTGCAATACTTCAACTCAACTGCTACTGCCTTGTGTGTGTGTGTGTGTGTGTGTGTGTGTGTGTGTGTGTGTGTATATATATATATATATATATATATATATATATATATATATATATATATATATATATATATATATATATATATATATATATATATATGTATATATGTATATATAGTCACGGGGTCGTGACGGTGAGGAAGGAAAAGCAACGGGCGTGGCAATATATCATAGATGATATAGTGGGACATCTACAAAGCAACTAATTTTAGATGTCCCACTTTGTCATCTGGGCTGCTCCGTAAAGTTCAACAGAACGGTATTCAGCATGTTCGTAACATGTCGCGCTAATGCTTGCGAAGTACTTCCTTTCAGAGCGCATTTTGTTTCTTTTAATGGGAAGCACCTTATAATGAATGACGAGATAAAACTTAGTGCTACACGAACAAATACACTGCGTGGGTGCCGACGTATGGTTTTTGTTGTATTTTTTTCCCTTTCTTCTTCGTTGTTCCCTGCTCTCTAAAGGACTCTCAGGATATACCTCCAGATCATTTCCAGGAAGGGCTTTCGCTTCCAGTATTTTCTGCGAGTCATATATCCACAAAAATTTAACACTGCAAAATGCTAACATCAGCTTTCAAATTACGCTTTCTTTCCGAAGCCTCTTTGTACCTTTCTTCCACTTTTTAGTTGTCCTTTATGGTCGCACTTCCGTTTCCTTTTTTTTTCTCCTTTTTCTTCTGATCTTTATTCACAACTGCCTTTTATAGTTATTAGCATTTCTTGCTCCATTACAAGAGTGACTAACTACTATGTTATATGTTTAGACCACATTATGACCTTGAGTTAATTAGATATAGACCAACGCTCAACAGGGTGCCTTCAGACTGTTGAAGCTCTACAACTTCCTATGTATACTGAGAAAACTGAAGCGTATGGCACAAGGTAAGGAGGCTAACTTCATAGGAGCTTTAAGTGTACGTTATATTAAACATATCAGCCTAGACAAGCCACGCATTTTATAACGGCGCCGCTGCAAATGTGTCACTAAGAGGAAACGATAGTACCCTTCAACAGTCATCAGATTTTGTTCATCGTAAGTATTGTACTAGAGCAGCAGGTCGGAATTTCTGTGTGCGTGTGTGTGTGGGGGGGGGGGGGGGGGGAGGCTTCATGCATACATTTCAAGAGACGTTATTTATATACTCAAAGACGGCCTCATTATTTTTCTTTTTTCTTCTAGCACGTCCATAGGCGTGCGCACGAATGGAGCAGGGGGGGGTGGCCGCCCCCCCGAAATAATCAAAGGGGGGCGCCAATTATCTCCCATACCTTCACTCAGTCGGACCTTTCAAGTCATTTTTTAATGCGCAGGGTTATGGTTATGCATGTACTTTGACAATAATGGCGGCCAAGGGCTCCTGATGTTGCGTTCAAATATCTGTTTACGTTCCACTTTTACCCCGGAAAGCCGGGAATCAATGGCAGGCCTTTGAGAAGCACGTCACTGCTTCGCATCCATTGCGGAGCTCATTTTTCATCGGACTCGACCAACAGTAGTGGGGGGGGGGGTGAACTTGGCCCCCCAACCGCCCCCGCTTTTCAAAGGAGAACCCCGCGCACGCCTATAAGCACATCGCTTGAACGCCATCACATTGAATAAATCCGCGAGGCGTTCACTAGGTGCTGGCTGTTCGCACGTTTGTATATATACTCTAAAAACACATATGAAGTGTAATGAACGCGTCAGAGAACGACGATTCTTGCTGAGGCATTGCGAAAACATTGGCACAGCAACAATCCTCGCTGAGACATCGCCAGAACAAAAAATAGCATGCAATTTAATGTTTCCGACGGATAATTCGCCGCTCCCGGTGCGTTTTGCGAGCGTGGTTCGTGATCTCGAGGAACTTGCTACGAAAAGGCAGCTGAATGTTCTGGAGAACTGAATCGATGAATGACTTCGCCTTGGTCTCGATGGTGATCACGATGTACTCCTTGTATTGGCGCAGTAGCTCCGTGGTCAAGATACGGCCAAGCCAGTTGAGGGCGATCGTGGCTCCCGTGAAGCGCGTGACGTCGGCCTCTCCGAATTCTATCACCTGGGCGGGATGAGAAGGCGCATCCAGAATTTCGGACTCCAGCATGCAGGAAACGCTCGAATCGTGCGATATGCATACCTCAGCATCTTATAGTTCATCATGGCGTGTCAAAATAAAAAAAAAACTCTTATTTTGGGAGCGCGTAAACCGAAAGTTCTATCAGTCTGCAAACAGCCTCGTACTCTGACGTTAACTAATTACATTAAGAAAGGTACTGCAATTTGCATGTTGTGTCTATCCTGTGAGGTTTCAGGTATGTCCACTCAGAAAGAATTCTCAGGATTGCACCAGTTTCAGTATATGCGCCGTTGAACTTGCGGTAAAGAATGTGCTGCTCTTCCACTTGATTTTTAAAGAAGGCGCCAAGCAAACTATAGTATATGTCAATCTTTGTCGCATACTTTGGAAATGAATACATTGAAGCTGGTATTTTGAGAAGTTGTTTTTAGTAGATATACCTTGCAAACTCGCCGGCCACAATTTGAAAATTGCATATATGCGCCGTAAATTTATAAGTTAAAAAATTCAACCAGTTCCACACCGCCAAAACTGTCGGAAATCGAAGCTGTTAGCGGGTGGGTGTAATATTATAATAATAATAATAATAATAATAATAATAATAATAATAATAATAATAATAATAATAATAATAATAATAATAATAATAATAATAATAATAATAATAATAACTCTTGGGAGTTAACGTCCCAAAACCACGATATGATGATGAGGGACGCCGTAGTGGAGGGCTCCGGAAATTTCGACCATCTGGTGTCCTTTAACGTGCACCTAAATCTAAGTACACGGGCCTCTAGCATTTCGCCTTCATCTAAATGCGACCGTCGCGGCCGGGATTCGATCTTGCGACCTTCGGGTCAAGCGGGCGAGTGTGTGTGATTGGCTAGCGAGATCACGTGGTGTCGTAAATCCGCCGCTAGATTTGAAGGCGCGCGCTTACACCTCATTCTGCAAGCGTCGGGGGTTAACTTGCCTTCGGTCCGTAAGGGTCCGGGTTCAAACCTCGCCTCACCAAGGAAAATTATTTCGTTTCATTTATTCACTTCCCCCTCTGATCACGCGACCTGCGTGACGCCTACTACTACGACGACGGCGGCAAAGGGTAGAATAAGACAGCTTCATTGTAAAACACGTCATAATAGTTTCTATATTGCGGAAACCCTGCGCCCTGTATTCTAACTGGAAGTGTGCTCACTCTATTCACTGTATATCTCCTGTAACTGTAATGCATCGGAACCATTTCTTTCTACATATTACCGCTGCTACCAGTGATACTACGCGATGACACTCGGCTAATTATAGACGAACATACAAAATTAACACGCCGACAAGCCTTTGAAAAAGCCGTGTATGTTATTTTCAGAGGATTATGAAGGGGAAAATTCTGCCCGATCTTGCGGAATTCCGCGGAACTGGTCTGCAATATTCAGTGTCCATGTGCTTCGAGCTGTGCATTAATTCGCCCGCTGCTATTTGCTAGCATCCTGGTTAGCTCAATTGGTAGAGCGACCACCCTGGAAGGGCGTTGGTCCCAGGTTCGATCCCCGGACTAGGACGAATTTTTCAACTAAGAGGCCTTGTTTGAGAAATCGGTATTGATTTCCTTGTAACTTTGAGCTACAAACGGGCGGTTGTGGATTTTCCCCTTCATATTCACTTGACTTTTACGTGTTTGGTTCGGTTTATGCCACAAATCATTTCTCTGCCGCTCTCTCTTTCTAGACAGGAATGCATTTTGGTGTCTGACGACAGGTGAGGCTGTGCCCTCCACTTCGCTGAAGTGCAGTTGTGTAACCGGGAGCAACGTTCACTCAAAGAGCGAAAATTGACTGAGACATAGGTACTACTCGCATTTACAAAAAAAAAAAAAAGTGCGTTGAAATGGACCTTCCAGCCTTAGTTGGAATACCTGTGGGGTATTCAAACTTAGGCTGGAAGGAATCTGTGAGGTGTTCAAGTTCAGTAACATTTGCTAGCAGGCTAGTTGGTGATGCATAGTTCATAGGGAAAACAGCACAAACGTAACAAGACACATAGAAGACACAGAACAGAGCGCTGCCTTTAACTAGCCAGTTGAAGTCAGTTGACGGTTAGTTGAAGTCAGCACTCTGTCCGGTGTTTTCTGTGTCTTGTTAAGTTTGTGCTGTTTTACCCATGAACGTTTTGAAGAACACCGTTTGAATACCTCACAAAGCTGTCCTATTATACACTGCAGTGACAGTGAACGCAGGGGCGTAGCCAAGGGCGTTGGGAGGGTCCAACCCCCCCCCCCCCCCGAAAATTTTCAGTTTTGCTTGCGTATATAGGTACGCACACATACAAACGCACGCACGAACATACATAAAGTATGGTTGACCCCCCCCCCCCCCCCCGAAAAAAATTTCTGGCTACGCCCCTGAGTGAACGTCTTTTCCGAAAGCTCCTGGTATTAGTTCCTTTAAAGGAGTCATGAACCACCCCTCGGGCTTGGTGAGAAAACACGTCCTGCGGATAGCAGAGACACTTCTATGAACATATCAGACAAATATTGCAGTCGTGAGCAGCAAGGAGAGTTTACAAGCGGAGCGCGACGCCCTCTTTTCATACGGAGGCCTGCGTTCACTCTCTTTGGAGCTGCCGGCGCCTGCAGTTTGACGTCGAACCGCAGATAGCATGCTATTGGCCCATAGCTGGCATGAATCCAGAGCGGCGTTTGTGTATCAGATGCGCTTCTTGCCACGGGGTGCCGCCACGTGCCGGCGCTGCACTCCATAGTATGCTGTTCTTACCCAGTGTATAGAAATATCGAAAATAGAAAACAGGCCCTTATACGTAGCTTATCTTGATATCACCGGGGCGTATGACAACGTTAATCGGGAAATTTTGTGGGATATATTGAAAGAAGTGGGCATAGGTGACGACTGTATACAGCTTTTGAGGGATATATACCGAGAGAATACAGTTTGTACAGAATGGGAAGGAATATTAAGGACAGCGTTGAAATTAGCAAGGGGCTGAGACAGGGATGTCCTTTGTCCCCGCTGTTATTCATGCTGTACATGGTGAGGATGGAAAAAGCGCTAGAAGGTAGCAACATTGGATTTAATTTGTCACACAAACAGGTCGGCACGAAGGTTGAGCAGAAGCTTCCAGGTCTATTTTATGCTGATGATATTGTCTTATTTGCGGACAGTCAAGATGATATACAGCGACTGGCAGATATATGCGGAAGGGAATGTGAGGCTCTAGGACTAGGATTTAGTGCAACAAAATGTGGATTGATGGTATTCAATGATCACGAAGACCATGCGGTCTTAATACAGGGCCAAAAAATACCGAGGGTAAGCGAGTACAAGTACCTCGGAGTATGGGTAAGTGAGGGGGATAGATATATGGAGGTACAAGAGAAAGCATCGGTAGCAAAGGGAAAGAGGAATGCTGCAATTATGAAGCACAGAGCTTTATGGGGATACAATAGGTACGAGGTGCTTCGTGGGCTGTGGAAGGGTGTGATGGTCCCGGGGCTTACATTTGGGAACTGGTGTGCATGAAGTCAGAGGTACAATCAGGAATGGATGTAAACCAAAGAACAGTGGGCCGCCTCGCGTTGGGCGCTCACGGGAACACGACAAATGAGGCTGTAAAGGATGATATTGGTTGGACAGGCTTTGAAGTGAGGGAAGCTCAGAGCAAAATGAGATTCGAAGAGAGGCTGAGGAAAATGAAGAAGAGTAGATGGGCAGAGAAGGTTTTCAGGTATTTGTATAGAAAAAGCGTTGACACGCAGTGGAGAAAAAGAACTAGGAGGCTCACCAGTAAATATAGAGGCGGAGAGGACTTATTGGATGACAGCGATGGAAAAGAAGCCGGCTCTGGGTAACTACCGAAAGGGAAAAAACGAAATAAGGAGGGAAAGGTTTTATGATAATTCAAGGGGAAGCGCTTTACTGTTTGAAGCAAGGTCGGGCTGCCTTAGAACGCGTAGTTATCAAGCGAGATTCAGTAACGAAGAAGAACAATGTACATGCTGCGGGGGTAACTAAGGAAACGATGGAACATGTACTGATTGAATGTGGCGATATTCACCTAGGTATACGTGTGGGCACGAGTCTACAGGAAGCCTTGGGTTTTAGGGACAACAATGGAAAGCTGAACACGTCCGCGATAGAAATAAGTAAGAGACGGTTAGAGTATTGGTGGCAGAAAAGTAGAGATAAAGTACAAAAATAAATAATGGGGAAAAATAAGGCCATTCTACCTTAAGAGGCAGAGAGATGGACAGTGAATTTACATTTTTTTTGGTATAATAACATAGATTTAATCAATGGAGATAAGGTATTAGGCCAACATGAAACAAGGAAGGTTTTTCTTTTTTTTTTTTTCGAGCCTGGTGGCAGACATGTCACCGCCCCGTTATAAAGGGGACGCTCATAGCATCTATCCATCCATGCTAAAATTACAGTGAGCCACACTCGCGCGAAGGAATCACTACGGTAGACAGCGATCGCGTTTCATCACGCGCGCTCAAGGTCATGGCGCACGCTTACGTAACTTCTTTTCCCCGTGGGATCCCTCCCTGTGTAGCTTCCAGGGCGCTCGTCGTGACGAGAGAAGAGTAATAATAATAACTGTTGCGGTTTTACGTCCCCGAACCACACGATGTAGTAGGAGGCTCCATAAATTTTGACCGTCTGGTGTTCTTTGACGTGCACTTACACATAAGTACACGGGCCTCTAGCATTTCGCCTCCATCGAAACGCGGCCGCCGCGACCGGGATTCGATCCCGCGACCTTCATGTCAGCAGTCGAGCACCATAACCACTACACCACCGTGGCGGCCACGAGTGAAGAGAGAAAGCGCTTAATAAAGCGTGCGACAAAGCCCTGTAACTCCGCTCGTTCTTGTCGGATTCGAGAAAATTTTGCGGCAATCGATTCGTGAGGGAACACGACACTCCGATAATGAGGTCATTCGACGAGTACTTGGAAAAGTGGTTCATGACCCGTTTAAAAGGCGATTAACGGTTTCCTTTGTCATAGAGCATTTTAAGAATGGTGTTCAGGAGGTATATGCGCGCAAATGCAGCGCCAATTAGCAAAAGTGCGGTCACCTTGAACTGTGTCAGCACGGGGACTTCATGCTGGACGCGGATCTCGATGCCGACCGTGAGACCCGTCAGTATAACATCCATGTGCCCCTCTAGCTCGAGCACCGAAATGGGCTTGAATTGATACATGCTCTTGATGAAGAGGTTGCCGAACGTAAGCTGCCCCTCGATGGTCACGGTGTACGCGTTGCGTAACCGGAGCACAGTGTCCGCAGACCGGCGCAGTCGGCTCAGGCCTTCCACGGACACGTTGAAGATGCGGCCCCGGTCCATGATGACTTCGTCCAAAGTCAGCGGGTCCAAGGCGGCCGACACGCCCGGATCGCGATCCAAACGCTCCACAATCAGGTCCAGCAAGCTGTTCGCCAACCACACGTCGCGACGGTACGCTCGCTCCAGGACGCTCTGGTTCAGCTCTGGTCTCCGCGTGGGCACATGCGCAATGCAGCGAAGCCAGCCCCGTCAATAGAATCGCCAGTGACCTTTATTATCATCGCCAACAGAACCGCTAGCGACCCTAATTAACGCCCTTGCACAACGCGGCAGAAGACTATAGTAATTAAAACGCATGTACCTTGGCACGAACAAAATGAGTGTGTCCACCGTGGCTGCGCAAAGCCCCGATGCTAAGCTAGCACCCGGCGACGATAGGGAGCATAAAAATGACGTGGTGTGGTCTCCGCAGACCTCCTGTTATTTTCTCACGGTAACGGTCCTGTGTGTCATTTATATTTCATATGCATGGAGGCATACAGTATTTAGTAGTTAAGTAGCAACAAAGTCTGCATGCTAGCTGTATAGGACAGCCACTTATTATGACAGCTGAACTACTCAATGCTCGAATTCAGCATGACACCGCTTCTTTTGTTTTCCGTGCTTCACAACATTGCGCGCTATGCACCCCTGATAATGGTACTAGTGACCCACAAAAGTCGTCGCACTTCTGCTTTTAAAGAGTGCCTACATGCTCTTTCAGCGGCTATGTTGCTGTGTTCTATTTCCATTACTTTGAAGGCTTTATAAACAATCATCTACAATCGTACCATTGCCTTTTAGGCGTTGCTCTCTGTGCACAATTGTGTTCATTTTTTCATAGAGCCTCCTGGCATACTGCAACACGACGCAGATTTTAAATAAATGCGCAGCAATATACAGCATACACGTTCTAACATTTTTGATAGATGCAAGCCCTTTCAACCATCAGAGCTGGACTTTTGCTCTCATTTCACGGCCAGTCTGTTCCCATTATGATCTAGGGACGTAATGTTTAGCGATACACTGATGGCCCCGTAAACACGCCAGGAACTTTTTGCGAATAGGCGATGTCGGTCACTGTTCCAAATGTTACAGAAAAGTACTTACTCATGGCTTCCAAGGCGGTACATAATATGCTTAGCCAAATAAGGCATTTCTGCATGGTTCAGTGAGCGACGCTCTTCAAATCTTGTTCCTTTCAAGCACATTCAGGAGCCATGCGGGCATAGATCAACAAACCCGTTTCGGTGCTACCAGCTCGTCGTCTTCATTTCAGCGTCATGTTTTGTGCGTCGTCCTCTTTCGTATCTGGCGTAAGGCACGCGCCAGCCTTTGGTAGACAGTCGTAAAAGTCACTTTTGCCTCTGCTATAACCCGCAAAGCAGCGCTATAAAGTAGGAAAACAAGGTATATATAAAAAAAAAATTTGCACAGCTTGCACAAAGCCGCGCAAGGCTGCGTCACATCAGAGATGGTGGACTGGTGATGGACGAATCGGCGCACGTGTTCTGGTAGCGAAGCAGAACAGGAAGATGAGGACGAAGACGAAAAAAATAACGAAGAGATCGCGTGCCGGTTCATGAAGATGATAGTTTTTCTACGCCACACGGCAAACTATACTTGCTGTACTGTAGCTTCTCTCCTTTTTTCTGTCATCTTTTTTGTGTATGTTGCTTCCTAAGTTTCTTTCTCTATCTGTCTGTTTCCTTCTCTGTCTTTTTCTCTTTCTTCCCTTTCTTCTTCTTTTTTTCTCTTTCTTTCTGTGTGTTTGTTTCCCTATGTCATTCTGTGTAATCGGTCTATCGCCTTCTATCTTTCTATCTGTTTCTTCCATTTGTTCTTTCTCTGTCTCTATATCTCTATAATTGGTCTCTCGCCTTCTGTCTTTTCCCCTGTTTATCTCTTGCTTTCTAACTCTTTCTCTCTCTCTGTCTATTTTTTTATCTGTCTTTTTCTCTTTCTTCCATTTCTTTCTTTGTCTTTGTTTCTCTCTCTCTCTCTCTCAGTGTACTCGGTATCTCGCCCTCTATTTCTTTTCTCTGCTTCTTCCCCTTCTTTCTATCTATTCCTCTGTTTCTATTTCTCGCTCTCTCTGTACCCGTTCTCCCATCCTTCTTTCCCTCCTCCTAAACCACAGATCTCTCCTCCTCACCCTCACTTTCCTTTCCCACCACCTTGCTGTACTATACTATGCAAGGCTATGCTCTGCCAGCGTGCCTGGATAGCCGAGTGGTTAGGACGCTCGCCTTCGGATCATGGGCACGCGAGTTCGAATCTCACCTCGGCAAAAAAAAAATTTTTTTCGACAAGAAATTCTCTCTTTCTCTTTCATTTTTTCTTTGTCACTGTGCTCTTTCTCTCGCCCATCAAGTTATTGCATCACTCGCCGGGCAAATTGGCGCACTTCTTCTGGTAGCAAAGCAGAAGAGGAAGGCGATGAAGAAGAGAACGAAGATGGCGCGTGCCGGTTCATGATGATCATTTTCCATCTACGACACACGGCCAATCTCGACCTTCACAGCTCTGCTGTAAAAAACACGCACACGTACAAACGCACGCATGGGGCGTATGTACCTGTACAGGGTGTTTCAGAATATCTGTCCGCAAACCTTAAAGGACAAATATTCGGGCGCTTCTTATGAAATTGCTTTGATCGCAACGACATATGCACTTTAAGATCGGTCGGGGCGAAAACTTGAGCACTAATTAACAAAAATACACCAACTTTTACACCAGAACAGTGAGCCGAACGACGTCGTTGATAACGCCGTTTTCAAATGTCTATTCCGGCAAGCGCGATCAGGCGCAGCAGCGAAACGAGAAAGAACGCCGCTTGATAACGACGCTTGCTCATCCTCGCCCGTCAGTGGGAGGAAAAACAATGATGTCACCCTGAGCGTTACCGAAGGTGGCGGCCATTTAGCTCTTTGACAATTCAGTTTCGGTTCTCTGCGAGAAATTACCCGAACTTCATCAATCTGTAGGAATTGGCAGCGTCGCCCTTTTGCGAGCCACAACACGGACATGGCTCCTTGTATAGGGAATTCTTCCATTAGGTTCGATCGGCTCACTGTTCTGGCGCAAAAGTTAACTGGTCTACTTCTGTTCATCGCTGTTAAAATATCACCCCGACCCATTTTAAGATGCGTGCCATTGTAATCAAAGCAAAAAAGTGCGCAAATACCTGGTCTTTTCTATTTTATAAGATTTCCGGACACATTTTCTAAACACCCGCGTCGGAACACTCCGGATATAAAATCATGTCTACGGCCCTGACTCGAACACTAGTGTGCGAGAAATTATGTAACTTTCACACTTGCCGTAGCGGTTGAACTTCTTAAGTGCCTATGACGGAGTCTCCTCCTACCAGACAACCAATTTCAAGTTGATTCATTATTACCATTTTCATGGTTCATTCTTCAGTTGTCGCAGCTGAACGTGTGATGGGAAGGATGCAAGTAAATGAATGTTATAAAATTTCATATTGTTAGAAGAAGTTGAAACTAGTTAAACACTACCAAGACATCATATATTATTTGATTACGTAGGTATGGAACAGTTACTTTTCAGGTAGATTTACACTTGACCTTTGCGCGCTCAGAAGAAAGCTGTACTTGATGACTCGCGCAAGTGATCGGTATAGAAAAGTTATTCACTCCCAGAAATTGTGTGCGATATATGATAGCGTGAAGGGCAGTTGATACGAGGCGCCTTGCATTGTACCAAACTTGAGCTCACTGTCCAATCCGTATGTCTACAACTTCGCTTTATAAACATTTCCCGCTAAAGGGGACCATGAGGCGATGCGAAGCCGGAGCACTTGCACGATCGCGTTCCGTTGGCGTTCGTTGGGCATGCTACCGACCTCGCGTCGTGGAACGCGAAGAGGAACGCTACGCGCGTCTTGTCTTCCCTCTAGCCCGGCCGTTAATTATCACAGTGCGAGCGGGGAACGCGGTCGGCAGGCGCGCGAGAAGGGGGCAGCGGAGATGAGAGGGAGAGGGGGAGGGGACGCGCACGCACTGGCGTTCATCGCGGCGTTGCGCAGGAGAGAATTTCGGCATGTCTAGCCCGCGTTTCAGAGGAAGAGTGGAGGGGAAAGGGGAGAGGGGAAGTGGAGGGGGAAAGGGGAGAGGGGGGAGGGTGAGTGGAGAGGGGGTGTGTGGAGAGGATATGCGCATGAGCAGTAAGGGTGGTCACGCCGCACACCACCACCACCACCACCACCACCACCGGTTTGAACTCCGCTATAAGATGCTTCGCATCTAAAAAACTACTGCCATATCCAGGTGTTCTCTGTGCTTGCGGCGCGATATGGTGCATGATATATGATGACCTGGGGTACAGGCAGCCAAACAATGAGCTGCATGCTGACGTGGAAAAAAATTAGCGCAGCTTGCACTAAGTAGCGCAAGGCTGGGTCACAACAGAGCTGGTGGGCATATAGCTCGTCCTGGCTTGGCTAGGCTTTTACCCTATCACCTGTCTCTTTCACATCATTTGCTATACTATACTATACATGGATATGCTAGCTTTTTTTTAAATCTTTTTTTTTAGTCTGTCTTTCTATCTTTCTCTCTATGTCTATTTATTTATCTGTCCTTCTTTCTCACTCTTTCTTCCCTTTCTTTCTGTCTATTTCTCGCTTTCTCTCTCTCTCTCTCTCTGCACTCGTTCTCTTCTCTCCTCACCCTCACATCTGTCCTCCTCAGCCTCACTTTCCTTTCCCACCCCCTTGCTATACTATACTACCTATACAAGGCTAAGCTATACTCTGCTATACGTGCCTGGATAGCCGAGTGGTTTACGGCGCTCGCCTTCGGATCGTGGGGGCAAAGTGTTTATCACTGCATCAAACCAGTGACGAACACCGAGGCCGCACGTTTCAGCTTCTCTTGTTAACCATCTGTATAGAGTGCTTGAGCAGTGATTGAGCGCGTACCGGTTCATGATACTTTTCCATCTACGACACACGGCAAACCTCGACCATAACAGCCCTGCTGTAAAATGGGACCTATGCGGTAAGCCGGTAGCCAGCATTCTTTCTGTCAAACTGCCATTATCGGCCTTTCACAAGTTTGATACAAGGCGCTTTGCACCCTACCAAGCGTGTTGAGCTCACAGTCAGTCCTTTTTTTATTATTATTTATTTCAACATACTGCAGAGCTTCTCGGTCCAAGCAGGAGCGGTACACATGATAGTTAAAATGGTGACGAACACAATCCAAGGAAGGCAATCAATGCTGGGTCAAGTGTTAACAACAGTTTCGAAGATACAGTGTTTAAATCGCATGAGAGAGCACAAAAACGTAATACAAAATGTAAGAAGAAATAACAGTTATAATAAACCACGTAAGCCCTACTGATAAGTTTGATAATTTTTTCACAAGTTAATACAATATTTAGAAAAAAATATATCTTCGATTTCTTGAGCAAAAGATTCTACCGTTTCACAGTTCACCGCAGATTATTGCAGTTTATTCCAGTATGCTATTGATGATGTAAAAACAGAGTTTTTGTGAATGTTGTTGTGACTTTTAGGTAGCCGTATTGTCTTGTTGTGGTTAGTTCTTGAGGAGTGCCTGAGGGGTTCAAGGAGATGTTCTGTTCTGGATATTTTATAATGCTCATGATACAGAAGATACAAAAGCTTGAGTTTGGAAATTACTTTACGTTGATCAAGACAAGACAGTTCGGCTTTTTTGCGCAGAGCGGTAACACTGGTATGCCTGGAATAACTTGAAAACACAAATCGGACTGCTAAATTTTGGACTCTCTCAATTTCGTTGATGAGAAATTTTTGTTGGTGACTCCAAATGATGTCGGCATATTCCAGTGCTGGTCTAATCAGCGTCTTAGAGGTGGTTAGCTTTATACTTCAGGTGGAGCGCTACGTAGTTTTCGCTTGAGAAACGACACCTTTTTTTGCGCTTTCGAACAAATAGTCACTATATGTGGTTCCCAACTAAGGTTGGGAGTTATTTTAACTCTCAAGTATTTTACGTGATCATCTTTAGTGATTTCCAAATGTATAAGGAAAGTTAAGAGGATTTTCTTATTTGTAAAACTTATGGCTACAGTTTTCCTTGAGTTCAGTGTCATTCCCCATTGAGCAGCATGCTTGAATTTTTTGTAATGAGCGATTAAGGTTAACCTGGTCCTCAGTTTGATTTACCGTCGTGTACACGACGCAGTCATCTGCCAATAGCCTTATTTGAATGGATGAGTCGACACTAAAAGGAGTGCCATTAATATAGATAATAAAATTTAATTGGCCCTAAGACGGATCCTTGTGGCACGCTTGACATGACGTCTAGGCTGCTCGAGATATTGTTGTTCACGGAAACAAACTGTGTGTGATTTTTCAAATAAGACATTACCCATTTAATAATGTTATGTTCAATACCGATTGCTCGCATTTTTATAATGAGATCATGATGGGGAACGATATCAAACGCTTTTGCAAAATCTAGAAAAGCGGCGTCCACTTGTCCTTTTGTGTTGAGTACATTTGCAAAATCGCTGGTTATTTTGGCTAGCTGTGTGACCGTTGACAAGCCAGATCTAAATCCGTGCTGCCGAGAGTAGAGTAGGTGTTGGTTTCTAGGTGTGTTATATAATGCCTTTAAAATTATATGTTCTAATATTTTGCAACACGTGCTTGTTAATGAGACCGGGCGGTAATTACTAGTTTCGATTTTAGATCCGGATTGATGTATGGGGATTATCTTAGCCGTGCGCCAGTCATCAGGGATTTTGTGTGTAGATATGGAGCTAATGTATATTTTGTCCAGATATCCACTCACCCAGTCAGAATATTTGTTAAAGGAAAGTGTTTGCAATGCTATCTGGGCCTGCAGACTTCTTGACGTAAAGTTTGCGTAGTAAGCAACGGACACCTCCTAGATTTAATTCTGGCATAGGGTCCTTGAGCTTGAAGTGACTGGAGAACACGTACGTTTGTTCTTCGGGTTTTACAAAGCACAGGGAGAATATGCCTTGGCCTTCCGAGATGCCCATCTACAGCAGCGACTGTCGTCATCGCGCGTGACCATCCAATCACTACATACATACGGGTCGATGCTTTGAGAATGCACATCAGGCATTTTGCTCGGATTCCATCGCACCACCTCGCCTCACTTCCTACATCTAGGCCGCACTCTGCGTTCAGCGGTACTGCAGCATCACATCGCGCAGTGATTCCCTCGAACTTCACGCAAGCAGCAATACCGCCGTTACCATTGTGGTGCCTACACCCACTCGAAGCCCCTCTTACCTTTCCCGGAATCCAATAAAAAAAAAAAAACAGTCGTCGTATTTAGCCCTACAACAGGCCACACTTTACTGTACCTGCATGAGAAACACAGCGGACGCCTTCGTATTTACACGGACGGTTCTGTCTCTTCTGCATGCTTAGCAGGGGCAACGTTTATTCCCGCGAAGTCAGTGACCATAAAATTCAAAACATCGCATTTCACATCATCGACGGCCACAGAACTCGCCGCCATCCGTGCAGCACTAGAGTTTGTAGTTAAAGAGCCTTCGCAAGCTTGGTCCATCTTCCCTGACTCCAAGGCAGCTTTTCAATGTCTTATGTCGCCATTTCGTTATGGACCTAATGAGCAGTTAGTCGTTGGTATAAGGCTCCTTCACCACCACGCAATCGAGAAACAACACAACATAACGTATCAATGGATACCGGGTCATTGTGGTATATACGGTAACGAGCGTGCGGATGAGGCCGCCCGATCTGCACATGACGGTGACCACTCCGCAGATATACCGTTCTCTAGAACCGACGCAGCTACAAGACTTCGTTCGCTGGCACGTGAACTCACACTTGCCCAGTGGAACTCGGCGGAATTCACCAACGCTCGTTACACAGCTTGGATCCCAGTCTCCAGCTCCGTCTTCCGTCAGGAATATCGCGAGCTGAGGAGACGCTTCTGCGCCGCCTGTGGCTTGGCGTGGCCTTCACGAATGCCTACTCCGGTCTGATTGGAATGACCAACGACTCTACATGCAATAACTGCAACTGCGAAGAAACGATCTCCCATCTTCTGTGTGAGTGTCCCCGTTTCAGTGCGCCAAGACAAGAACTTTCGTATGCGCTAGATAAACTTCATAATCGCCCTTTGTCAGAACAAAGGGCTTTGGGGCCTTGGCCGAGTCCGTCGTCAGCACAGAAGGCTTTGAAAGCATCACGGCGCTTCTTGCGGTCAACTGGTCTTAGAGACAGACTCTAAGCAGTGTCGTATTCTCCTTTCCTTTTTTTCTCCCTTTTTCCTTTTCTTGCCCTCTCTCTCTTTTTTTTTGTAAAATCTCTCTTCTGTAATCTTTTATACCCCTTACCCTTTCCCCCAGCAAAGGGTAGCCAGCCGGTCTAAGAACTGGCTAACCTCCCTGTCTTTCCGCTTGTTTCTTCCTTCCTTCCTTCATTCCTGGCATAGGGTCAATTAAAGAATATGATGGCAAAGTTCCTCCAGAGGACCTGTGCGTGAAAACGGAGTGAAAGAAAGCGTTCATTTTATCGGCTATTTGGTCTGCCTACGTGATAATTTTATTACACGATGTAATCTGGGAGACATCGGAATGCTGATTTGACAAATAGCGCCAAACGTTTTTTGGCCCCGGTTGCACGAAGGACGGTAGCGTTTCCGAATAGTAGCGGGACTTAGAGGTAGAAACTTTGTTGTTTAACGTGGCGATAAGGCTATGTAGGGTTATAAGGTTATGTCTCCAAGTCGACCTTAACATAAATTTACTGCCACATCCAGGTGTTCTCTGTGCTTGCGGCTGTTTTGCAGTGGGGCGTACACGCACTTATCAGCAGTGCAATGACGGTAACAGTAGAGCAGCAACAATACGCTAATATTATCAGCTTCAAATGAGCAGTGCGCTTATCATGCCATCAACATTTTATTACCCCAAAACATCTACGGTTTCTCTCTTTTTCCATCTGTCCATTAACTCTCTCTCTGCCAATCACAAAGAACCAGCAAGAAAAAAAACTAACATTTTAGTGCACAGTTCACGGGGCGTTTCTGGCATAGGAGCTGCAAGCCCACTCAAAGCAATGTTCATCTTTCAGCTCATTATTGGCGCACCGAGCTAGACTAGACGGTCCAGTATAACAACTGCCTAACGCGTGTCTCGCCACAAGATGCACTTGCTAGACGGATTCATGCTTGATCCGACGGGACACCTGAATGTCTCTTGGAACTGGCGGTTGTTCCACAATGGCACGTTCGTCAATAAAGCAGCCAACGTACTTTCTGTAGTGTTGTACGCTGATGACTCCTCGCAAAAGCTGAGTGCGTAGTACACAAAGAAGAGGTGGTAAATGCTGTAAGTCTGGAAGGTCTCGAAGCGCACGTCGAGGCGTTTCTCTTCTTGGAACAGGTCCATGGCAGGCTTCATGGCTGCAGTGTACTGGAGCAGCTCAAGCGCCCCCAGCTTGCGCACACCGTACTGCTGGAAGCACAGTTGAGTCACAGCAAGAAAAGAACTAGACATGTCGGGCCACCATACACGGCTGGTGACAGCACCCGCGCTGCTCCCGCTGGCCACGCTGTTCATCAGTAGTTGAAGCAAACACCGCACAATGCGCACTCCAGAGCTTGATAGCTGTAGGCTTTGGTCGGCGTCCGAGGAAAACAGCGTAAAATTAAACAACAATACCGGAACGTACACCGTATTGCCGTCAAAGGTGCAGTCATGATCGAAAGCCGATCCCTGCCAGCGGTCGGCTTCATCCCGGCGCAAGTTCTCGGTGAAGCTGTGACTGTGTAAAGTGTAAAAAGAACGCAGGCTTTGACTACGGACGACGCGTGGTAGGGCAGTCACATAACCTTCAAGCTTTTCGTGGTTGTTCAGCCAGTTAGGTCGGAAGAGACGGAAACGAGTGCTGTTGAGTAAGATGTGAGCTCGCGCTCGAGAGTCACGGTCAAGTATTGCAAGTCTGGAGAGGCTCCGATCAAGCTGAACGCGTAGCGATTCCAAGAGACGTTGAACCATGTCGATAGCAAAATGCGTCTTGAAGGCAAGTTTGCTTGCGTACATGAACAAGTCGGGCAATGCTCGCTCTACCGACCGCACACAGAGCTTCCATCGAGGCAACGAAGGCCTAGGCCGACCGTAGATATGTTGGACTAGGGTATGGACTAATGGTCTTCCCGACGAGGGTGCATATGCAGCCACTTCAATCATGAGCCGAATACCGAGATAATTCATGACAATGTAGTGCTCTGTATTCCGCAACAAGGTGACCAGTGCGTCGAA
Organism: Rhipicephalus sanguineus; assembly: GCF_013339695.2. Taxonomy (NCBI): domain Eukaryota; kingdom Metazoa; phylum Arthropoda; class Arachnida; order Ixodida; family Ixodidae; genus Rhipicephalus; species Rhipicephalus sanguineus. Next base: position 243,137,114 of record NC_051176.1, read on the forward strand.
GAAAGCAGGTGATTCGATAAGCAGTTCTGTGTGTCCACCGGAATACAGGGGGGAGTCACTGTTAAGGAAAAATTCTACAAAGAAAGTCGATAGTTCCGGCTGTGTTTTCAGAGGCTTTACGCGACGAGTCGGCAGTCCTACCGACACGGTGTAGCTGTACACGAGCATTTCAAGGCGTGACGCAAACGCTGCCACTTCGAGAGAGTACACCGTGGGATTTCGCTGCTTTTTTAGAGCAGTAATGCAAGCAAATGCTGTGCTGTTGTAGAACTGAGTCACTTGCGCCTGATCGCTGCCCTTGGGTGCCAACATAGTAGGCAGTCCGATGCTCAAGATGCCCGTGTCGCCTTTTGTCGGGTGTGCAGTGGCTTGTATGCTGAGCAGGGCCTCAGCGCCAGTCATCTTCAGTACCCTCGCGGCGATCTTCCACAGCGATGTGCTGTTGCGCGGCGTAGAGCTAAAGGGGAAACCCTCTAGGCTGACCAGCCACAGCAGCTCCAGCATCGGATTCCAGTCGTCCAGGTCCAGTTGACGCGTGTTCATGCACTCATAAAAAAGTGCCTTGAGTGTAGCAAGGTTTTCTGGAGAGCTACTACGCTGCAGGACCCCGTGAACGCTCTGTTCCAGTTGGTGGTTTAGCTCATCTGAGGCTGCCGCCGCAACGTCCGTTTTGGTGGTCTCACCGCCACCCTTCCAACGACTGCAAACGAAATGATAAAAATCCTCACAGGGATCCAAATCCCAGGACAAGAGCCCTTTGAGATAAGCGCCATCGCGCTTGCATGCGGGTGTTGAACAAGTCTGGTACTCCTCCTTGACTGCGTCTTGAGCGACGAAACTTCCGTTTTTAGCAACCAGAAATGACCCGGATATGCGTGGCGTAAAAAAGTGCGGCTTCTTCGTTGTCATGACCTTGCTGTGCAAAAACGGTACCGCAACACATGCCAGTAAAGCCAAAGCAACGAGCAAAACACCGGGGCATACTGTTGCATCCTTTTTAAAAAGAAGTATGCGTTTGAAAGGCTGCTGCTCTTCCACTGCTGGAGACTCACTCAGTAGCGTAGCGCTGTTTCCTTGTCTTTCGAAGCCAGGAGGTTCCTCCTCACCCTGGAGGCATTGAACTCCAGTGTGAGGAGGAACTTGGGCTCGTTGCATGGGTTTACTTGCCGAAGCTGTCCCGAATGCACTTAGTCCCGAAGCCTTAAGCAAGGGTCTGCCTTCTCGAGTCCACCCCGTGGGAGATGAACGCTCCAGGACGGCTAGCTTCGATCCTTTGGGATATCGCATGAGGTCAAAACTCAGTGACCGTACATTATTTTGATTCGCCTCTTGTGGAACCCTGTTACGGCTGCTGAGAGGCCGTGAGTTCTTGCACAGACCACCTTTCCGCATTTCATGGTATATGTATGTTCTGATTGGAGGCAAATTAGCATCACATTCTCCTCTCACCAGCGACAAACGTTCAATTGCTTTCCGCAAAGGTTGTAGTCTTTTTAGGCTGTTCTCTGAGCAGTCTCCAAATGCTCGGTTTCCTTGTTTTTCAGGGACAGACATGTAACAGACACGGTTAACATCCATTTCCAAGCTGTTGCTCCTTGGTTGTGCAGAGGGGGGAATGGGAGCTGTGCTTTCAGAATCGGCAAAATTCTGCACAGTGTCATCAGTTGATGAGCAAGTACCCCATTTTGATGAGATAATAGAGTCGCATTTTGACGAAATTGTGGTAATGCGCAATTCACTCTTCTCTCTCCTCACAGTGGTAAGAACTGGAACCACAGCTTGCGTGTCATGACTCGCGGATGGAGACGCGCCGCCGTCACTTATTTCTATCCAGGCGTCCTGGATGTGGCGCTCCACAACGTGCCCACTTGGAGAAACGTAAAAAACTTCCAATGGATTCGCTAGACGCAAGTCCACGTTTTCTAGATCCAAAGGGGTGCTCGTTACAGGGGCTAGATGGACTGTCTTCATGTCAGCACTCCTGTTCCAGGTGAGGTTTTTAACGTCCGGAGCGGACGCTATCGAGTCATCTTCATAAACACGAAAGGCTGGCGGCCTGCAATGGTCGGACTGTGGTTCTTCGACAAGATCAACATTACTTGCCGCGAGTCCTTGTGCTTCAGCATCGGGGAACTCCGGCAGTCCGCCATCATGCGAGCCGACCCTCTTTTCCTTTGATGTACTTATTTTACTTGCAAGTGGTGCCGCCAGTGTAGAAAAACGAGGCTTCAACTTTCTTCGCAGCGCCGAACGCTCGCCCTTTTGTTTTCCGGCAGCTGCAAAAGGCTCACTAGAATCAGACTGGACCAAGTAGCGCGACGTCTGCGTGTGCTGCTTGCGTGACCTGCGAGCATTGTGTTTCGCGACATCAGCGCGCTTAGACTTCTTCTTGACAGCACGACTTCGGTGAGTGGCGAGATCGTCGGGCTCCTCGTTTTCTGGCGCCGTACTCTTGAAGCTCGCCTTGGTGCGGTTGAGGAAAACCTTTTCGGGAGATCCGGACCGAAGAAGCCGAGCCTCTTCCTGCGATGCGTTGTTCGGATGATCACCGTCGTGCGGCACTAGTTCCTGGTTGTGCTCTCCTAGCTGACTCCACGCAACACGGCCCCGCGGAGTCTCGTCCACGTACAGTCTTGTCGGTACACCCGTTACAGAACTTGTAGTGGTTCTCCGGATGTTGCGCGGTCTGCGCAGCAAGCCCGTGTCGTCCGAAAACAGCCTCCGGCGCACTTCGTCGAGCCTAGAAAGCCGTGCCATGGCATCAATGCTCATGTCCAGTGCTAGCACGGCAGCCTGCTTGCTTGCTTGTGCAGCACGAGGAACGGAGCACCAACCGTTTTCGTCTGCTTCTCCTGAAGGCGGGATGAAAAGGAAAAAAAGAAAAACTACATCGTTTTATCTGTCAACTTGATACAAATGTGTACACGCGATCACGAAACTGGTATCCATTCTAGATACCACTTGAATGATTCTTTTCAAATATCTGTATCGATTACTTGTTTTCTGATGACGAACTCCAGAACATCATTTTATTATTATTCAAATAACGGGTCACGTGAAAGACAGAGAGAGAGTACACCGCTTGGGGGCAGGCTGCTGAATTCACGCGTGCTTTGGGAGTGCGGGTCGCTCGGCCCGAGCAAAGCCGAGTGGGATGCGCTTCTGCGCAGCCCAAACCTTCGAGTCGCGTGATTACGAAACGGGGCACTTCCCCGCCGAGTACCGCGCTTTGCCTTCCAATCTCCTAATTCTCGGCTCTGCCATATTGCCTTTCTAGCTATGTGAGCTGCAACAGCCTGCCAATAAATCCATTCGTTTGTTTGTTTTTCCTTCTAAAACATGGCACATACCCATTCTGGGGGATTAGCCGATTGGCCAAGAATTCGTTGTTTAAAATTTAGAAGATAATTCGAAAAACGAAGAATGATAAAAAATAAATAAAACGAAAAATTGAATAGCACATACCGTATGAAATAAATACTGCAATGACAGTGCGATGGCGCTGGTGAACCAGATTGCCGTATTAACCTGATCAGAACAATTTCAATAGATTTGTTAGATTTTAACGCATTTTTTAATTACTTAACAAATATTTGCTGGATTCAGAATTAAAATGGTGTAAGTTTCGTAGATTGAATGAAATTACACGCCGCATCAAAGGAATTCCTGTGGCAATATCCCAAGCCAGGGGCACCGAAGCTTAGAACAATTTCTGCCGTTAAGCTGAAGCCTAACTTTGAAAGCGGAATAATGAGAAGACGCTTTCTGATAAGTGAATATCTGCGACACGACAAAAAAATAATGCTCAATATTTTCTATTTCTTCGCAGAAATGACAGAGGGGCGATATCGTCAGACCAGCTCTGTGTACGTATAAGTTTAATGGGGGAACACGGCATCAAAATCTGGTGATCGTAACTTCTGATTGTCGAGATTGACTCCACTGAGACTTCCATGGGAATTTTAGGTGCTGATATTCCGTCCACGTTGTTATTGACTCCATCCCATCTGTGCCAATTGCTACTTTTGTCTACCTGGTTGTTGTTATATATTCTACTCCCGGAAGTATCTTAATTATGGGGCCATCCAGCGAAGCTCGAGCTATGGAATCGGCCATTTCATTTAATTTCAACTCACAGTGACCCTGGAACCCACAATAATTTTAGGTGCTTCAGCTGAGGCGGAACTAACGAGCGTAACGTCTTCAGGGCTGGTGAGGTATGTGAAGCTGTAAGAACTGTGCATACCGACAGTTAATCTGTCATTATGAGCGCGCTGTTCTCGTCCGTCGGAAGTTTTCGCAGCGCCATGATGATAGCCATGAGCTCAGCTTCGAAAACAAGTGAAATCTGGCAGCCTCACAGCGAATGACCAGCCAAGCGACTGGGAGACGATTCCTACGCCTGCCCTTTGATCATTCACGGAAGCGTCTGTGGCTATTATGTGTTTGTGCGTGTACAAGGTAATCTTGTAATATGTTGTTTAAGAATTTTCGAGATTGAAATTTAGAATTTGGAGGGAAAACATCATCATATTCTATCCTAATATTCCTATTTGAGCCATTAGTTACAATTACCTCTCTGATCCACACTGTTGGAACTTCGTCTTTCACCCGCCTAGCAAACGTTCGTCAGCATAATTGCTTTTGCTCCTCACGAGCTGCCGCTAGCTCGAGAACATGAAGCCTTTTTTTTGTTGTTTTTTAAATTCTGCTGTTCCATTAGAAGAAGAGTATGCGTTTCGGACGTGGCGTTTAAACAAGACAGCGTGGCAGACGGCGGACTTTGAGGTCCACCACACATACTATTGTGCACGCGTAGAAGGCAATCGATAACATTAAGAAAAAGAGAGAGAGTGCGCGTTGTACTGGTATATCTAATGATCTATACATCTCAGCATCGTGGAACTTTTCTGCAATCAATGCATTGGGCGCCGCGCAGGTCAGCTTTCGTGGTGGTTACAGCTCGATCACGTTGAGCCAACGACTCCTAGACAAGAAACTTGTCCGGGAAGTGCACGCTGAGCTCCAATGATTCTGCACAATGAAATATACGGGTAGAGGCGGGGATGCATACTTTGCCGCTACTACAGTTACATTGAAAAGAATAATTAATACTTGTTAATTAGCTTATTAATAATCAGCTTGACTAGCTTATATGAAAAGTTGTAGGGCATAGCAACTTGTGGAAGCCCCATTCTCAGAAATCCAAGAAGTGGAACGTGCTTTGAGATAGTAGTCATCATCAAATTTTAGGGCCACGAGCGCGCTGGCAGCGCAAGAAAGGTGCTGAAACGCCCTGCGACAAGTTTCGAAATTTGAATGAAGGCGCGTCGCGGCAGTATCTTGTCGGGGAAAGCGGCATGTGCACCAGCGGACCGCTTATCCATTGCGCGTGATGTTTGACGCTAAAACGTTTTCCGTCGCGCTTTCTGCAAGAAAACCGCTCCTTCCACATTTTCTTTTGCCGCAGTACAACGTAAAACACAGGGGCAGACATGCGACAGTGTTTTGCGCCTATATAGGGGTGTGCGAATAGTGAAATTTAGAACCGAATCGAATGCGAATACGAATCGAATTCTACACGAATAGTTTTCGAATAGTAAGGCAGTCATTTTCAAAGCAGCCCTAGAATGGTAACGTAACCATTTTCGAAACAGCCCACGAATTCCACAACATTTTATTTAAAACAAATATACGCAAGCTTTAACAAAGGAACATTGCGATTACTTTTAACCGAAAAAAAAAATTACGTAAACTAATGCAAGCTCGTATACACACAGGCGTGCGCAGGGTTCCCTATTAGGGGGGGGGGGGGGCAAAAGTTTCATATTACCCACCCCCCACCCCTGCGTTGGACGAGCCCAATGGACAACATGCTTCGCAGCGGATGAAAAAAAAAAAAACATGGAGTGATGACGTGCCTTTGATCCCTAATTAACCGGCAGTAAAGATGAGAAGTAAACAGTTCTTGGAATGCAACATTAGGGGCCTTCGGCCACCATTATCGTTCAAAACCTGCGTGGCCATATAGCTGAGTAAACGCATCGGGCAGATATGTAAATATTAAACAATATTCATGAGCCAACATTATTTTGAAAGTCATGATCTGGGTGTCTACCAAGCTGACATTTCTAAATTCCCCGAGTTTTCCAGGTTTTCCCTGAGTGCTTTTCCAAAAATTCCCTGAGTGAAACAGAACTTTGTTTTATGTCAAGATGGGTAGACACCATATCACTCGATGATGTCGCTCTCTAGTATGCACGTTAAAAAATAAAATTGACTTAATCCCATTTAAATAGTGCAGAGTACACTTAAACCTCAATATAGCGAAGTTGGTAAAAGCGGCAATTTACTTCGTTATATCGACACTTCGTTAAACTGAAATACGACCTTTCATGCAAGGCATAGTTGGATTCATTTTACACCGAAAATGCCACAAGAATGCTCGACTAATGCGGTGACCTGAAAAAACATTTTTTTTTTTTGGCGTGAAAAAAAAAGTCAATTTTGCTGAGCCTGAGGTGTAGTCTTCCACGATACCAAAAACACCACGCTTGCTGCGAGAAGACGCTTAATAAGCGAGAAAATGCGCAAAAAGAAAATACAGGTGGCGACGCCACCTTGGAATTCCCGAACCATTTGCCGTGACGTCACATAATTTTGACGGCGCCTGCTTTGGCCTACGTAGTTCCTAATCGGTTAAATCGAAGTACATTGTCCTCTGAGGGGGCCAGAGACTAGACATAACGAGTTTGTGGAAATTTCGTCGAGCCAGTGGCGCTGAAATACGTTAAATGCTCTTTGAAACCTTTTACGTCATGAATTACAAAGTTCGGCGCGAAATTTAAAAATGAAACTTTGAACTTGGTTTTCTCCTCTAATAATAAGCCTATGGTTGAAATAAACTACACAAGAGTTCTCCGAGCACACTATCAATCTAAACCAATTCGTTGTTTCTCTTTAGTGTCCCTTTAACGTACTGTGCAATTGCGCTTGTTCTGCTGCCGCGGCTTCATGTTGCCCAGCCGCCGATGCTATTATGTTGCCCAGCTGAAACATTTGCTCTCCACGAACGCGCAACATCGAAAACCGTCGCATGTTAGAAAATAAGTAGGGAAACGCAGCCGCTGCAGAGAGAAGTGACCTATCTATGGCTCAGGGGCGGATCCAGGTGTCTATTTTGGGGAGGGCGGGGTCCATCATCCGATCGGTTGGGGGGGGGGGGCGGGGGGGTGGAGTACAAAGGCTGACGCTACCGCCTTAGCAGGGCATTTTAGGGGGGTCACGCATATATTACAACAGCCCGGAGTGGATTATGGCGGTTTCTAGGAAGCCTTCGTTGGAAATGTGCATAGGGAAGCAGGAAAGCGTGGAGCGATGAGGAGAGAGGTAGAGAGCGGGGACAATATTCGCTTTACCCCCGTTGGGCAGAGGTAGGCAAAGCAACCTGACAAAAGAGGCAAAAGAGGCAGCCTGACAAAGGAGGTGGACGACATGGACTGAAGGGAGGGGGCGGGGGCTGGCACAGGCTTTGGGGAGGGGGGAGGCGATGCCCTCCCCCCTTCCCGCTCTGGATCAGCCACTGCTATGGCTTCAACGGAAGTTTTTCAATTATAGCAAACACCTACAAAGGTATGAGCCGTCTGCTGATCCCCTCTAAAGATACCGCGGCACACGCGACCGCGCCCGGTGGTACAAAGTACGCACACTTCCTGTCGGTGTCACGCAGCCCCTCCCCCCACCTCCCCAACCCTCCGGCTCCTATCGTTTCTGTTTTCCGTTGAGCGCCGAATCGAGCAAGTGGGACCCGTGCCGGTGTTGGCCGGAGTCGCGAATTTCGGTCGCCGCTATGCATTGGCTCCGAAAGGTCTTGTAATTCGGCTTTGTAGCAAAACATCCACAGAAGCAGTGTTGTGGCTGGTAATTGCGAGCTGCAGCCTAAAAAATATCGGTCGACTGCCTAAAACTTGTTTGAGCAGTGCCCTCACCGAAAAAAAAAAATGAAAAAAAAGAAAGCTTTCACTTGCTGTAGATGCGTCTATTAGTTACGCTCGCTCACTCCTGAAAATTTATTCTATTCTTCACAGAGTCCTAAACAGCACCTTTGGAGCTCGGGATCAGAGCGAGTGAGCTCTCTGATAACCGCCAACAAGCGTCGTCGTTTTTTTCTTTCTCCCTGATCGGGATGGCTTGTAAGATACCAGCCTTGTCGAGGACATCCGCTTCCTGAACGATTGCGATCGCTTGCAAGATAACTTACGCTCGTTACATCTACTTCTACCGCCTCTACAACTAATCGAGAGAGAGAGAGAGAAATGTTTTAATGAAAAGCTGGAGATGTTTGCCTGGCTATTCGCCTGACATGCTACTCAAGGTGCTCCAGGGTGATGATTATGATATATACACTGATAACCACACATACATACATAGACTACACTGTTTACAAAGTTTCGGTCAGGCTTGTGGCTGCTTGTGGCCCGCAAGAAAGTCAGCAGCGCTTTCGTTGCGCGTAACGCACAGGTGCTGTTTTGCCATGGGCCCAGAATGTGCCTCAGTTCTAAACACGAGTCCTGTTGAAGGTGCAAAGTTACTTGGCAAATGGCGATGAAAAAAAAAAAAAAAAATCCATATCTGGCGCTAACGCACAGCACGCGCGACAAAGAATACAGAAAGGAGGTAAGTTTGGGCTTGTTGGTGGTTATACATGGTGAAAACTTGTGGCGCACAATAAAGACGCGGACAAAGAAAGTGACGACTGGACGATGCGCTTACTTCCAACAGAGGAAGTAAGTACATCGTCCAGTCGTCACTTTCTTGCCGTGTCTTTTTTGTGCGCCACAAGTTTCAACAAAGAATACAGAACCACACCGCGTAGTCACGGAACACCCTGAAAACATTGCGCGATACGATGTGCCGTGGTTCATGGTTCCCGCATGCCATGCATTAGCCGGATGCTCTCCCACTAGTGATGCAGAACTATCGGTAAATTGACTATCGATAGCATCGATAGTTCTTTTTTAAATATCGATAGTGTAAACAAACTATCGGTAGTACTACTATCGAAAAACAGTGCAATCGAGAGTACCATCCCATCGTTAATATTACTAGCGATATTACTGCCGCGTGTGTGTTACTGCTTTGTTTTGATGTATCCGGGTTTCACCCACAAAGACTGTTAGCAACGTTTGACGCAGACAGTGCCGTAATGTTTGAGAAGCTTCACGATTGTTTGAGATCATTCTGTTAAAGTTACGCGCCGGATGCCAATAGTCAAGTTTATTCGAGCGCTTACGCGAGCACCATCGCTAGAAGTATCGATGAGACATAAAAGACGACGCGTTTCATCGATGATCAGATTAATCGACGGCCGACGACTGTCCTGGCCGCTATCAGTGCGCAGCGTGTATCACTTGTATTTTGGGTTTTCATTTTCTGGGCACAAGTTCGCCCAATTAAAGAGCTCGCAGTCTTGCTGCAGCATTCTTCACCGTCACAACCACGTGGTAATACTATCGATAGTGGTGTGAATAATGATGTTGCTGGGCGGCCATTCTGCCAAAAAATTTGCGGGTCTACTATCACCTTCGATTAACTTATGAGCAATTTTTGGTGAGAGAAATAAATTATTTCCACAGTGAAATTGGCGGATCATGTCTATCAATAAATTGATATTCAAAAGTAACCAGTTACACCTTGTAACAAACTTAGTTCTTGAATTTGTTTTATTTTGAAATCATAAAAAACTGACAGACCCCACGCACTGTGAGAATCGATGCACTGCGAAGCAACCAGCAAGGAGCTGCATACATCGCCTTGTTTTGCCTTTGGGGCAAATGAAGTCATTCATGCCATGGCATCTAGTTCACTATATATCCCATGTTTGCCATGCATGCATGCAGGTTCAATCTGGTATATAGCATGCTACTGAAACGTATATTTTTGTATATACAATGCATGACCTATCATGCCATACCAATTTTGGTATATATCGTTAACAAGACGGCCGGAAGCGCATCATGATAGTGTCATGTAAATCATACCGTACATGATATGCATGTCATGATTCGCATGTTAGGACCTGCCATTTATGTTCGTCATACAGTCGCGTTGCGCAATACTAATTTTGATGTATATCAAGCTAGCGAACCGGCCACGAGTACACCATCAGCGTGGCATGTAAATCATGCCGTATATGACACGCATGTCATGGTTTTCATGTTACCACCTGTCATTTATATTCGTCATACAGTCACGTCGCGCAATACTGAATTTGGTGCATGTCAAGCCAGCGAAAAGGCCGCGCGCGCACCGTGCGTGTGGGATGTAAATCACGTCGTAATTGACATGCATGTCAGGATTTTCATGTTACCACCTCTCGTTTACGTTCGTCATGCAGTCGCGTCGCCCAATACCAATTTTAGTGTATATCAAGCTAGCGAAACGGCCGCGAATGCACCATGAGCATGCATGGCACGTAAATCATGACATACACGACCGACATGCATGTCAGGGTTTTCATGTTACCAACTATTATTCATGTTCTTCATACAGTAACATCGCGCAATACCAATTTTGGTGCATATCAATCATGCGAAACGGCCGCGAGCGCACCATGAGCAGTTCATGTGGTACATGACTTGCATGTCATGATTCTCATGTTACCACCTCTCATTTCCGTTCAACATACAGTCGCGTCGCGCAATACCAATCTTAGTTTATGTCAAGCTAGCGAAACGGCCGCGAATGCACCATGAGCGTGACATGCAAAACAGGACATACATGACATGCATGTCACGGTTTTCATGTTACCAACAGTTATTCATGTTCTTCATGCAGTGACATCGCGCAATACCAATTTTGGTGTATATCAATCTAGCGAAACGGCCGCGAGCGCACCATGAGCAAATCGTGTCGTACATGACTTGCATGTCATGATTTCCATGTTACCACCACTCACTGACTTTCGTCATACAGTCGCATCGCGCAATACCAATTTTGGTACAAATCAAGCAAGCGAAACGGGCGCGAATTCACCATGAGCGTGGCATGTAAATCATGACATACATGACATGCATGTCATGGTTTTCATGTTACCACCTGTTATTCATGTTCTTCATACAGTCACATCGCGTAATACCAATTTTGGTGTACATCAATCTAGCGAAACGGCCGCGAGTGCGCCATGAGCGTGGCATGTAAATCATCTCGTACATGACATGCATGTCATAATGTTCATGTTACCACGTGTCAGTTATGTTCGTCATACAGAAATGTCTCGTCATACCAGTTTTCGTATACATCCATTCATTTAAACGGCCGCGAGCGGTCCGAGATCATGTCATGTAAATCATGCTGCACATGACATGCGTGTCATGGTTTGCATGTTAGGACCTGTCATTATGTTCGTCATGAACTCTTGTCACACCATACCAATTTTGGTATATATGAAATTAACGGAACGACCGCAAGAGCCCCAAGGCAGTGGAATGTAAATCATGCTGTTCATGACATGCATGTCATGATTTTCATGTTATGACCTGTCATTTATGTTGGTAATACGGTCATGTTATTCCATACCAATTTTCGTATACATCCGATTAACGAAACGGCCAGGAGAGCACAAAGTCGTAGGCGGCTAGATAGATAGATAGATAGATAGATAGATAGATAGATAGATAGATAGATAGATAGATAGATAGATAGATAGATAGATAGATAGATAGATAGATAGATAGATAGACAGACAGACACAGACAGACAGACAGACAGATAGATAGATAGATAGATAGATAGATAGGATGTCGCTCCTTCGTCGTCATCCGAGTCTGAACTGGTAAGTAAATCTTCGCCTGACGAACTGACATCTAATGGATCAGATTTTGGTTCGGCACTTGGGGAATATTCCACATCGGAAGAATCACCGCTCGACTTACTAGCAGCAGAGCAACCGGCGCGCACTTCCATTGCGTAAGCGAACTGCGTGAGTGAACCCACAGAAGAAAACTGTATGGTTATGCGCCCGTCCGGAAAGCAAAACGAATGAAAAAAAAAAAAAAAAGCCATAATAATCCTTCGTCTTATCGCCAACGAGACGTCATTCGCAATAAGCCTTCGAAGTGCACCAGCCTGCTCTAAAACAAAAGTGTGCATTCAATGGCAACCACAAGAAAACATCCATAAATTATGGTTCCTGTCCAGGCGTTGTTTTAAAGACAATAGTATTTCTTGGGATACTTCAACGCAGAAATTTTGGTCTGTCTGTCTGTCTGTCACACGATTCAGCCACCTCACCAAAGTTTAAGCACTTGCTGAACGCCCAGCCATCTTGAACTGGTAGCTGAGTTCATACTTGTGAACATTGTCAATTAAAAAGCAAATATTATGCATATCTGAGGTGCAGCATCAATATGTAAGTATTAGGTGTTGTGTTCCTTTACTAGAAAATAGATAGAAATGTAATTCTAAAGACCCTAGTGTTTCTTAGGTTGCGCTGAAAATGCGACGCTATGCACGAAAAAGCCCTCTGCCGATGAAAGCCTTCTGCACAAGCTAATGTTTCCCGATGTATTGCCAGATGGCATCCCTATCTCATGCAGCGCCTCCTATCGTCTTTCGACGACATTTCCAGCGAAGCACGCAGATACGCGGCCAATTTTTTTTTTCAACATTTTCACATTTCAGAAGAGTTCATTCATGTTTCTTTATCATAGCTTGGGTAATGCCACATGACACTATGTACCACAGTTTCCAAGAAAACATGATACAACACTGCAGTGCAACATAGGAGCAGAGCAGTACAGCAAAACGTTAACTGGTGACGTGGTGAAAAGACACATCCACTGTGTTAATGTGCATAAAGAACACTTTTCAAGAAAAACATGTGATGAATGTTTATTGAGTATGTGAAGGACTAGCTGAATTTCTGTAGCTGAATTTACTGTAGCTGAATTACAAACCAGCGATCTCTTAATCACTGCGTGAAAACACGACTATTATAAGCAACACGCTTTTCTCCGTATGTCTAAGAGTGGGAATTGGTCAGTTGCGCTTGCCCTAGGTCCTGCATTCCTTCGATCTTGGTGGCCTGAAATTATAGGAATGTAGAGTCAGATTTTTCTTATATGCAGTTTCTCCAACTTATTTTCATCATGTGTGAATGTCCCTGCAAGTGCAAATGACCCCTGACAAGTCGCAACAACCAAAAGAAAAGGAATGAGAAAAGATCGCACTGATGGCGACTCATAAAGGGAGCATCAGGGGGATGGAAACCTTGACCAACACCCACCTACTCATTTACAGACAGACCTTTTTATCGAAGCATGATAACCAGAGCACATTACAGCGATGCCTAGAGAGCTCCTGCTGGTGTAGGGGAAGTTTAAATTTTTCTTTCATGCACATCGGAAATTAGTGTTTGCATCCTGGCAGGACGACATCGATGTGTATCTTGGCTTTTGTTAGTGGTACTTACCCTAGCCAGTGGAAAGCACCATCATGGAGAGACTTAACTTTCTCAGTGGCCTTGTTTGCCAGATGTAGCAGATAACAGCAAGCTAGGGCAGTGCATACACACAGCGCAACACAGTGCATGTGTAAACAAATGCATTTTTCAGAATAAACAGCCTACGCATACACATTTTCGGAATAAGAACCCTTATAATTTCAACACTGAGACTTGCGCAGTTAAGCTTGGTTCATAACACATACTCCGGTCTGATTAGTTTTGAGGAAAAGGGTTCATTATTATTGAAAAAATAAAATACAGACAAACTTCAATAGTAAAAAAAATTTTTGTGCTACATCATCACCTTTTGCACATCAACATGGTGTGAAAATTTTAAAACTATGTATATTTCTTTAAATTAGAGCTATTTTTGAATATGAAAAGTAGTCCAAACTTGCCAAGTTCAATTTTTTTGTTGCTTTTATAGTATACATCAATACAGCTTAACTGAATTTTTTATCTTTAGCTGTCCTCTTGATTTTGCAGAGTAGTATTTCTGCTGTGTAGTGTATAATAGATTACACTAGCTGTAGCCACCAATGATTCAACTCTCTGTATTTGACATATCTGCATTCTCTTCCTATGGATGTGAGCATAGCTTATTACAGCTCTCCCCATCCCCGACTTCTCTTTTTCATTTCAATCTAGCGATCCTATATGCAGAATTCAGGAGCAGTGCATTTACCAGCAACTGAAAGACTAGATTGGCAGCTTTCGTCATCAGTAGAGAGGAACAAAACCTAATTGTTGGTGAAATAAAGACATCAAGGAGGAAACTGAAAAGCCACCACAAAGTATCCATGAACACAGGCATACATACGTGAAAGGCAGCATTGTTACAGGGAAAAATAAACACAAAATGCGGTGAATACGATAATTCAACATTCAAACTGTTTGGCCAATTTTCTCTGGCACTGTCAAAACTAAATTAGCAAGATATTACTGTACAAGCATCACTACATTTGGCACTACATAAGATGAAATGCATAAGAATCTAGCCAACTTGATGTACTGTTGCAACGAGATGTAGATATCATGAATGAAGGGAGAAGAAAATTGTTCTTTCTTTATGGATTTTGTTTGTTTGCTCATAAACTTCAACCAGGAGTAAGAACAAGGTTATGTGCTTACCCTTGTGGTGTGAGTCTGATTATTTTTGCCAGCTTAACTCCACGCTGAAACTATGGTCACCAACTAATTAAGCCACAGTTACTTGAAAAAAGAAAGGAGCACCAACACATATTCTATGCCACTACAAAGGTGTACAGAAGATTTCCAGTAAAAAATTGGTACCATTCTCTGAAGCATACATAAAACGAGGGTCCTCTTCTTTGCCTAATAGCTATTCAAGAAGCTGAGATAGCTGTATGTTTATTTATTTTTATGTAATTTTAAGCAATTTTGAACAATACCTTCTTTGGATCCACATTATCACATCTGCATGGTGGGTAGGCACTGTTACAGATGCTCAATCGCCTGAAGAAACACTGTTGGACACATGGCCAGGGTGGTCTGCACATGCATACATGAATTATAACGTAGAGTTAGTGTTGGCAGTAGGAATGCGAGCTACTCATTAAGCATGAACATATTTTTTTTCAGCAGCCATTACCAAACTCCATCATTGAGACTTGCACACCTAAAGTAATACTTTCGTGAGTTACACTCATCCATTTATTGTTTGTTGAAGTGACATAAAGGCTAAAACAGACTCCGCATCGAGGGGCTCTTTGCGCTTTTCTATTCCACCCTCATCGGAATGTCTCCACGATGGCCAGGATTGAACCACTGATCATCTTATGCTCAGCAGAATGTCACAGGTACCGAGCTAACACAGCTAATATAAGTTACATGCATGCTAAATATCTAACGTCACCTAGTTAAGCTGAATGTAGCACTGCTAGCTTCGAAGTCAAGTCAGTGACATAACCACACTCATGAGCCAATAACAGTGTGTGCAGATGAATTCTCCTAATCAAACCAGCTTAACTTTTCAAGCAATACCAAAAATAGAAGAAAGTATTTCTATAAATTAGTGATTACTCATCCAGAGCATATTTTTAAAGGTCACTATTTTACTGCAGCACATTCCATTGATAATGCAATGCCAAGAAAATAAAAATGTGGTTAGATACGTAAAACTTACTTTGGGCAATGACTTGAGGACTGCTGGTGGTACATTTTTTATCAACGAGCACAGTTTGGCAGACGATGAAATTGGCGAGCACACGCCTTCGGCCTGAAACCACAAAGTTGAACACAAACGCTCAGTTATTGCAACAGTGGCCAGATTATATTTGCTGCAAAGTTACCTGTAATTCTGCAGAAGCACTGCCATCACTCAGTACGTCTCCATCTATTTTATCAATATGTATCATGAGCAAAATAGCGGTATTGATGCAACAGCTCTTTTTCACTTCCTGCTGCTCCACATGGTGAACTACAAAACTATGGAAGAAAATTGGGTGCAGTTAGTAATATAACATCTGAAAATGCTAAATAAAGGTGAAACAAATTTAAAAAAAGGAACATATTTGTGAAAAAGAAGTATGTGCTCTCAAATCTCAAAACTGAAAAAAATAGAAGCACTACCTAAGTAATCTATTTATTTACTTATTTTATTTCAGCATATCGCAGCCTTGAAGGGCTATCGCAGGAGTGGAGGTAGCAAATACAAAAATTGCAAAGCAGTACAAAATGTACTGAACATGAAGATCAATGGTTAGCAACGTACAAAACAAATTCAGCAAGTTGCAAAGATCTAACATGTCCGGGTAAAGCATTCCATATTTGAATAGTGTGGTCAAAAAAACTGTATTCATAAGCATTAGTTCGGTGCTGAAAAGGGGACATATTCAGCATATGATGGTGTCTGGTGGATGTTGGTTTAGTGGGTGTGATATAGTTACTTAGTAAAGGTGCTTCAATCATGGTACTGCATATAATACTGAGTTATATTAGAATAACCACACACATTATTTAGCCAGCTTTAAATGCGAGGCACTTAGTATTTGGCTAGTCCTCAAGGTCATTAATGACCTTGAGGACTAGCCCATGGTCATTAATGACCTCAAGGTCATTAATGACCATGGGCATTGTAATTCACCCATTCCTTGTGATTTTTATGGAAAAATAATTCTGGAAATGGAAAGTATGATATAAAATTTAGTTTTAAAAAATTGTAGTTGACATCACTATTTAATTATTAGTAATTATACATTTTATTATTACACATGCATATTTTGAGGAGTGCGGCCTGAACGATAAACTTAGGAGACGTATATGGCCATTCATGAAATAACTCCCTTTTGCAATTTTTGTGTTTAGGGTGACCACACGATGCACAGCTTGCGGGACTGTCTCACATTGAAGGCTATTGTTCTGCATCCCACAAGATATATAAAAATCTTCAAAAATGTCCGTCATTTCACACTTTATTCTTGTTATTTGGCAGTGCCTTAGTTCAGCTGCATCTGGCCACCCTGTTTGAGGCTGTGTTAGCTGCAAGCACTACAAGCATCCGAAAAAAATCAGCTAGCTCGCGGTTCATGGCAGTGGCAAATGCTTCTGGTGCCATGCCGCGCCAGTTATACAAATATGACTTCAAGAAAGTAAAACAAGTGGCATCGAGCACTTCCCAGGCCCTCAATCAGCAACATATGGAAACTAAGGCACAGCTGTTTTGTGAGTGGCTATTTTTACGTTACCAAATTTTTACGTTGTTTCGTGTCAGAGCATGTTACAGTGATGTATGACACGGTTTAGTTTATACATATATGTATTTGATCTTAAACTTGTATCAGTTACTCTGGTTTCCCGTTTCAGAGATGACAAAATATTGCAAGAAACCTTTTTTTGCCAAAACTTATAAAATAAGTTATGGTAGTAACAATACTTCTTTGCAGACTGGTTGGTTCATACTTGTAAACTCGACTTGCTGCGCAACCAGCAGGAAAGAAGGAGGGAGACGGGAAAGAGCGCTCTTTCCTGTCTCCCTCCTTCTTTCCTGTTGGTTGCGCAGCAAGTCGAGTTTATTGTTATGAATTCCTCATCATGCTGTGTCAATTCACCCCACAACCCCCAGGTAAGCCTGTCCCACATTTCGCTGATAGCAATGCAGTCACCCCATTTGTATTCCTTAACTAAGTAGTAACTCTTCTACAGATGTGACATCAAGAACATAAAATATTATACAAGCACGACACTATGCTCCCCTGCTCCCCCCTACCCACAGTGTAGAGCAACAGGTGTCCGGATGCACGTGTCACCCCTTTTCGCAAGGTTGATATTTCACAACCAATCAGTAATTCCCCTACAGTCCCGGTGTCGGGACATAAACGATTGCAAAGTGCGAACCTTCGCCCCCTCATAGCGTAAAGCAATAGGCATTCGGATGCATGGACTACTACCAAAGCTGTGAATGAATGCTTTGCACCAATCGTAGCATACATAATTCACCTGACTGAAGTTTGCCACCAGTCTTTTTTTTTTTTGCAGGCCAGGAAGAAACCACTAATGAGTATATTTCAGAGTTGTCTACTTGTGACTGGTTAAACATTTGAGCACAACAACCTAGTACACAAAATTTCTTTAAGTAAACGATCTGAAGGTGTTACAATTTTTTCTCAAGTAAAAGCCCTGTTATAATAATGTATTCTTACTTGAAGCAGAAAACCAGGAGCATAAAGAAGTCCAAGGCAGACACCAAGTTGTTCATCAAAGCACTGTCAAAACTAGAAGGCTCCAGGGAAGCACACAGGCCAGGGTTCTCTTGTAGGAATCTTGACATGCACATTTTCAAGCTTTCTTTAGACTTCTACAGAAAATAAAAGAAAAACAATCTATCGCAGGGCTCACTGAACTGCTAAGGCCTCCCAATTTCATTTCTCAACAAGCAGTATCCTGTATACACACAACAACAATCACACTTACACTGTCCTTCCTTTGACAAAATAAAAGGAGGAACTGTAATACCGTGGTCTGTACCTATAGAAAACAATTTAAAAGAGGAAATTGTAATGAAGAAACAGCAGCAAGAAAAAAAGACGAAATTACATATATAAATCGGATTACCGTAGGCTTCAGAGATTTATAATGCAATGGCATCACTTGGTCTGAGCTGATGGAACAGGCTAGCACAAATGCTGGGAGCCAGGTCTTGCTAATCTTTGAAAGCTTTCTTCCAGATTCCTCAGAACCAGCTAGAAACCTTAAGAAAAAACAAAAAAGAAAAACAATGGCTCATAACCTTATTGGTGGCATGACAGCCAAGATCAGGGTTCCTACAGGTTTAAAAGAGGAAAATTCAAGGACATTCAAGGAACTTCAAGGGCCTGTCAAGTTTTTCAAGGATGCAGAAGCGGCATCTGAATGAGCATTTTTTTTAGTAGAACAATGTTTCAACTTCCGACTAAATTTATTGCACTTTATTGCAACTGATTGCATACAGTTGAAACTTGATTTAACGAAGTCATCACCATGCTCAAATTACATTGTTAACCCTTTCCCTACTGAAGACGAGCTGAGCTCGTCCATCATGAAACAAGCATGTGGGGGCGCCGCAGTTAAGCTAACGATTCATTTTGGCGTGTTCTTTCTGGCTTCAACAGATAGCACAGTAAAAAATTTAAATACGCGCTCACAGCATGCATTTTGGCCTGGAAAAGACTTGATTCATGTAAATGGAATTAGAAAATGGCATCCTCTGTGTGCGAGCGTTGCGAGCGTGCCGGAACAGCTCTGTTCAGGAAAAAAAAATGCCCTTGTTTGCTGAAGTTTCGTGAAATGAAGAATTTCAGTTATCCCGTGTGTGTGGCAGCGACTACACATAGCAGCATAGTTTCTCTAAATGATCGGATTAAGATGACAACCGCGTCTCAACGTATAGTGGACGCCCTTAGATGTAAGCAAACCCACACCGGCACGTCCAAAGTTTATTTTCGCCGATTTACTGCCTTGCACTTTTTTTTTTAATTTCAAAGATACATTTTCTGCACCGAAGACTGGAGGGATTAGGCCACTTTTCGTGGTGCAGTGCAGTGAAGCCCATTCTCTGCACATTTTCAAAAAATAAGATACAATCAAATATGCAAATAAAAAAATTGGCATTTTTATCGTTTTCGGCCAAAAGACTCGTTAGAGAAAGGGTTAAATTGGGAAGTTTGTAAAATCGAGAAGGTATTTTCTTCAGTCCTTCGAAACCTAAAATTGTAACAGAGACCTAAAATCTACCACAGCACTGTATTTGGCGCTAACCCATGCGTGCTCATGTGAAAAGTCTGTTCAGGTGTCCCGAACATTGAGCCTCGTATATGTGGCCCGGGCGATGCAGGCCAGCTAGACAGTCGCGTGAAATATGACATGCTGCCGAAATGCAAAGACGACGAGAATGAATGCAGTGATTATGCGAGCAGGGCAAGCAAGAAAGTTGCGAGTAGACGATCAGTGTCATCTGTTGCATAAATCATGAAATAACAAAAGCACACAAAAGTGTTCCCGTGGGAGCATCGACAGGAAAAAACAAACCACTGCCACCCGTAGCACCATGTGGTACATAACAGCGCGACTGTCGAGTCCACTGTTCCATGCATCTGGGTGGCGTGTAGCCTTGTCAAAATAAAACGAGGCTCATGACCATGGGTGACAGACGCTTTAACGGAATAGTATTAGCACCCACGCTTGAAGAAAAAAGCCACCTGTGTAAAAAATATAAAGAAAGTAGCGCTAATTCATTTCAGAAAATACTTATTAACTCGGTTTTGGTTCTAAGTTAAGTTTCGTTACCTTGGGTTGACAACAACGTTGAACCTTATGAGTACCTGCCGGGCAATGCAAATTCCTTCCTTAGATTGGGAACTACTTCAAATCGGGTTTTGTTAGATCAGGTTTTAACTGTATTATTACGATGTAGAACAGTCTAGCCTTGATGCCATCTAAAGTAGTTCTTAACACACAACAAATGTTCAGGACAGGTGCTGAAACTTCTCTAGTATTAGCAAGGCTTGAAATCGTTGCAGTGTACTAACCACATGCACCGCTCGCTTAACACGGAAAAAAAAGCAGCATAAATGCAGGAGACAAGAGTGAAATCGTAAGGAGATAAGTAGGGAGAGAGAAAGAGAGACAAGGTGCACCAACTGGTGAGGAGTGAAATGAACGATAGGACAAGGCATGAACAAACAGAATACATGCAAACTCAAACCGTGTATTGTTGCTGAAATTGAAAGTTTTCCCCATTGACACTAGTCTACAACAGAAAGCAGGTCACACTGTGGACTTTAGACTGCACTAGTCCCGAAATTCAAGGGTTTTCAAGGACAGAATACAATTCCAGGACCTTCAAGGGCTTTGAAAATGTACTTTTCAAATTCAAGGGCTTGCAAGGTTTTCAAGGACCTGTACGAACCCTGCAAGATGAACATTACAAATGCAATTAAAAAGATACATATCTCTATCTACAAAAAGATATCTCTATGTATACAAAGAGATACATACAAATCACTTATCACAGCAGGCAGTGAAAGCCGAATAAATGCATCCAGTACAGACTGCCACAAGCATTTAAGATATAATATTCCTTCAGCTTGTTTCAGAACGGGAGCAGGCTAAAATTGTGCCAGTAGTGGAAAGTAGAATTGCTGTCCTCACAGATCGAATGCTGTCCCTTCTTTTTTTGGCCAGGAAATATGAAGGCTCTAGTGGTCCCAAGTAAACAATATGCCTCTTAACTAGAATTACAAATAAAAAGCTATATATAATATATGTGATCACAATAAAAAAAGGCACGTCAGTGCAGCTGTTCAAACCCGATGTGCAACTTCAATCACTCAGTACTGCACAGTGAAGATTCCTTTCATTGACCGATTTATTAATGGACTACCACGAAACCACAGCCTCGTGGGAGAATGGGAGACCATGGGCTTTATTTTCACCACTGATGAGTACCTGTTGGTTTGCTGTAATAGGCACAAGTGCCTCTCAGCATGGTGTTCAGGAATGTTCCCCAGGCTTTGTTCAGAAGCATTACACAAAGTACATGTACAGGGTTTGTCCGGAAAGTCAGTGATTATATTGCAAGTCGTCTATACCTCACAACATGCTTGGACCGGTTGATATTGGTGGAGGGGAAAGTTGGCTTACTTAATAAAATGCTTTGTTGGGCATGTTGGTTCATTCTGAAATAGATTTGAGCGCAAACAGATGAGACACAAGAAGAGAAGACGACTACACGAGCGCTCACTACCAACTCATTTATTTTTAAGTTGGCTTACGCACACGCAGTAGCACTGTCATCTGCTACCATCTGGAGAATAAGGAGAGACTTCTCCGCAGGCCCGTAGCCAGGAACTTTTTTGAAGGGGGGGGGGGGGCACTTGATGAAGTTCTCGACTATTTGAGAAAACACATTCACGATAAACGGCAGCGCACACCAGGTTAAGACACATAAACGAAACACGAAAAAGGACGACACTGAGCGCTAGTGTCGTCCTTTTTCGTGTTTCGTGTATGTGTCTTAACCCGGTGTGCGCTGCGTTTATCGTGAATATGACCAACCGACTAGCCCACAAGTACATTTTTAAGTGAGAAAACACACAATTTCATTCTATATTTTCGATAAAAATGGTAGTATGTAACTTATCCGACCTTCCAAATACTATTTATTGATAGTTTCAAATTTTTAGTTTTGAGATTAATCTTCAAAGCAGTATAATATTTTATACGGGCAATTCGTCTCAATAATTGCATGGAAAAAAAACTCAGAGCCAACATTTAAAAAACGGAGAATGAAAATGCTCCTTTTATTGTGACACACTCAAGAATAGCTTAAGCCGGCGTCCGGCGTGGAACGGTCAGCAGTGATCTCGACAGGTCCCACAAGTCTGCGGTGCGGTGCATCCGTTTGCTTTAAAGTTCTCCACACTGGCTCCTTAAGTAAAGAAGCCTAAAAGACAAGTCTTCGTGCCTTCTTCGTAAATGTTGCGATTATGTTTCTCACGTCAACGGACTCTCTGTAGAGTGACATCAGAGCCAACCAATTCAGTCGTTCCTCAACAGAGCTGTTGTGAAGGTAGGTTTTGAGGCGCTTCAGCGTCGAAAAGCTTCTCTCAGCTGCAGCTATGGTGACAGGAAGTGTGGCAAGTATTTTGGGCAGAGTGCTGATGTTAGGAAACAGGTTGGTGTTGCAGTGCTGAGGGCCTGAGTCGCATATGT